>NC_041233.1:14014448-14061108 GCF_002837175.3 Physeter macrocephalus | reverse complement strand
CATTCACCTTATTAAACAAATATAGTTATTTTTGTACCTTTGGTGTTCCAGGCTCAATAAATGCTTATTGACTTTTAAAATTTGGGGTAACATGCACACATACACATACACACACACACACACACACATACATACGTGTGTGTGTGTGTGTGTGTGTGTGTAGTATATGTGTGTGTGCACGCATGTGCGTGTTCTCTGACCATCACTGTGGGGCTGGAAATTGTCTTTAAAACTTGCACCAAAAACTGGGGTCACAAGCTCAAATGCAATTATTTATCTTTCTCATCAACAAGAGAAAAGCTTTCTAAAAGCTCCCTAATGCATTTACTGGCTTTAGCCTGGAGGAAACAGTTTGAACATATCCCTAAAGTGTTTGCCCCCATTTAGGCAGAATGCAGTTCTGGGCACAGCCCAGGTACAGCATGATTTGGGGCTAAACTATAATACATTGCCAAGTGAGAAGGTCTCTTACTCCCCGGTGTTCTAAGGAATAATGTAGCATGGCGACGCATTCCACTCTGCACTAGCATTTCTCCTTGCAGGGACTTTAACAGCCTCTCTTCCTAAGCTAACCCTAATCCTGGGGCGCAAGCTATTCCTTTTTATTGCCCTTCAAGCACACGTAAGCAAATGAGCCAGAGTGGAGAAAGCTCTGGTGGGGCTCCTTTGGCTCCTGTGGGGATGAGGCAGCTCTGCAGTCCTCAGTGGCCTCTGTCATCCTAACCTCCCTCTGGCTGGAGGCTGCAGTGTAGATTTTCAACTTGCTTTCACATAAGGTATCTTTATCCAATGTTTCGGGCCATTCTGTAAGTTTAGGGAACAGAAGAGGGACTGAGTATGCACCTTTAACAGGTGAAAAAATTGAGGACCAGAGTTAAACGGTGGGGGAAGGACGACCAAAATTAGGGCTCCCGAGTCACCCCCTAGATCTCCTTTGCTATTCATGCCAACGTCTCCTAGACGAACCCAGCTGCAAACAGTCAGCATATCTCAGCTTGGAAATGTGTACTTTTCTCTGCCTGGCAGGTTCTTTGCATTGCTGGTTGTCTCCTCATCATTCAGCCTCAACTCAAGACGCCTCTAGTGCAAAGAGGCCCTCCCTGCCAACCTTATCTAACACTTCTTCCGCTTCTTTGCCAGCCGCTCAGTCCCACCACACTTTTCTCCCTGAAAGCGCTGAATTTATCTTCTGTATCTGCTTCTTCAGCTGTTTGTTTCCTATCTCTCCTCTAGAGAGATCGGAGCCACTAGAAGGTGTGTTCCATGAAAGCAAAGAGGATGTCTCTCGTGTTCATTCCTGGCTTTTCAGAACTTAAAAGACTGCATGGTACATTGAAAGTATTCAATAACTATTTGTTGAATAAATGACTTCCTTCCAATCATTCAATTTATCACATAGTATTAATCGGGGAAAAAAATCATATATGGGAAAGGTCTTCGTCATGTATCAGAAAGGTCTGCTGATGAGAAATCAGAAGACTGGGGCTCTAGTGCGACTTCCCACTATATTAAAGTGACCATGGCTTAAAACACTGGTTCCTGTATGACTGTGTATGGTTGAGAAAGCTGAGGTCACCTACATCATTACTTACAGCTTCCCCTCAACTCTCACGTCCTCTCAACCGATTCTCTTCCTCAATTAAGCCCCACACCATTTCCTCGCAGTGAAAACTTCTTCTAACAACGCCCATTCTTAATCATAGATAGTTTCACCAAAATTATTGCCCCAAATAATTCCACACTTTGCTAGCCTAGAAGGGAACATGTTTCTTTTCTTTCTTTTCTTTTTTTAAAATTTATTTATTTATTTGGCTGTGTTGGGTCTTGATTTCTGTGCGAGGGCTTTCTCTAGTTGTGGCAAGCGGGGGCCACTCCTCATAGCGGCGCGCGGTATAATTCCTAAATCTCAGTCCTGATCCTAGCTGACTGCAGAAAGTCTAACACTTTCCCATGTTTCCTCATCCACATATTTCTAGGAATCTCCAGAAATTTTTCATATGATTCTTCTGTCTCTCCTAATTGTGGTTTTTGCCCCTGCAGCCAAACATCTGGCTACACTCGCCTGTTGTGTTTTCCACAGATCTTCTCCTGCCATCTTGAAATCATCTTCTGTCGGACTGCTGTTGTTTAACACTGAGCCATTGGTAACAGACCTTTCCTTCAGGTCCCCATGACTGTGGCGACCAAGAGGTAGCTCTTAGCATGCTGAAGACAGGCAAGAAGACAAGAATAGTAGCATAAAGAACAGGCTACGTCTACTCTCAGCAGTCACAAAAGTCCTCCACTGAGACCTTTGCTGATTTCTTCTCTTTTCTCTATTTCCTTCCTTTTACTTACTTTGGGTTTGCTTTCTTCTTCTTTCTCTACTTTCTTCCAGGGGAGCCTTGGATAATTAATTTTAGACTTCTTTCCTTTTATAATATAAGCTTTTAAAGCCACATATTTCCCTCTAAGCAGTGCTTTAGCTGTGTCTCCCTAATTTGTGTTAGGCTGTGTTTTCATTCAGTTAAAAACAGTCTCTAATTTCTCTTGTGATTTCTTCCTTTATAAGTGAATTAGAGATGTGTGACTTAATTTCCAAGTATTTGTGGATTTTCCAGGTATCTTTTTTTGTTGTTGATTTCTAGTTGAATTGCATATGTGATTCCTAGTTTGATTTCAAAATCTTTTAAGTCTTGTTGAGTGTTCAATGAGCACTTTCATGGAATGTGCATTCTCCTGTAGCAGGGTGAAGTGTTCCATATGCGTTCCATATACTTCAATTAGCTAAAGCTGGCTGATAGCGTTGTCCTCTAAATACCCATTGATCTTTCTGTCTACTTGTTCTAATAACAACAAGAAAAAAAGGAGTTCTGAACTCTCCTCCTTTTATTGTGGATTTGTCAATGTGTCCTTTCAGTTTGGTCAGTTTTTGCTCCATGTATTTTGTATTTCTATTGTTAGGCCCATACACATTTAGGACTAAGTCTTCCTGATAAATTGACTTTTTATTACTACTAAAAAATCCTCTTTATTCCTTATAATAATTCTTTTTCTGAAGTTATCTTTGTCTGATATCAATATAGTCACTTCAGAATTCTTATACATAGTGCATGCATGCTCCATCTTGTTTTTTCCTTTTAACCTATCTCTTTCACAGTTAGAGTGATTTTCTTATATACAGCATAAATTTGGGTCTAACTTTTATCCAGTTTAATAATCTCTGCCTTTATATTGGAGTGCTTAGAATATTTAAATTGAATGTAACTATCAAGACGTTTGGTTTAAATCTACTATCTTGCTATTTGTTTTGCATGAATCCCTTCTGTTGTATTTTTCCCCCATTTCCTGCCTGCTTTCAGATTGAGTGTGTTTTATATTTATTAGCCAGAGGTCTCTTGACTGAGAGACCTGGCTCTGTTTCAAACTCTTCCGCTTCTTGGCATGCTCAGTAATTTTTTTATTGGATCCTGGATATTGTGATTTTATTTTGTGGAAAGCTGGATTTTGTTACATTGCTTTAAAGAATGTTAGGTTTTGCTCCTGCAGGTGGTTAAATAATTTGCATGTCAGTTGGATCAAGTTTTGTTTTCAAGCTTTTTGATTATGAGTCTAGACTAGTTTTCCCTTTAGGATTCTTTAATGAATCTTCTGTGTCTTTACTCCGGTACCTCCATCAGGCTGGGAGATTACATGGTTCCAAGTCCTATGTAAATTCTGGGACTTGTCTGACTTGCAGCCTCTACCACCAATCCAGGAATTGCTCTTTCCTCACTAGTTATTCTTTGTCCAGCTTTGTGAATGTCACCCTTGCATATGCAGGGTGGTATTCAGTCGAAGACTCAAGGACAGACACATGCATATTTCTGGAGTTTTTTCTCTGCATATGTCCCTTTTCCCAGTCATCTGCTTTGCAAATTCTAACCAGTCACACCAGCCTTTCTGAACTCCAAACTCTGTGTTTCCAACTCAACATAGCTGGGCTGTGGTTGCATTCCCATTCCCTGTGCCATGGTTTGAAAATTGTCAGGCATAAAGTTAGGGCAAGTGTAGAGCTCACTTCATTTGTCTGTCTTCTTTCAGAAATCAGAGTCCTGCACCATTGTACAACGTCAAACAACAACAAAAAAATGGTTTCATATGTTTTGTCCAGTTTTCTAGTAGTTAACAATGAGAAGGTACATCTGGACCTTTTTACTCCCTCATGGAAAGGTAGCCTTTCTTCCAGGAGTGAATGACACCAAGGAAGTCCATTCATTTCAGGACAATCCCCACTAAGTCCCACAGAAATTAGGCCTTAATATCTGAATCGTCTCACCTCTTGACATTAGCACAACAGACAACATCCGTATATTTTCCAGAGTCTGGCCCACTCGTTCTGGAAAATACTGCATGTGGTACATCTATAACTCAGTCAATCCAATTCTTTTCAGGATTCTTCTAACAGCATCAAATTTAAAATGGCACTATACCGTCAATCATTTGGGTCTTTCTTCTTGACCTCTGCCCCAACTATGAGACAAGAACTCATATCCATCTTCCAAATATGATAAATGTTTTTCAGAGATGAATCAATCTAAATCTTAACGTGGAAAATATATTTGACCTAAGGGAAACACAATATGGTACAATGAAATGCTAGCTAAAATGGAAACAATTTTTTTACATTATTATGGAGAAATGTTCAGCTTTTGGGTCCGTATCATCTTGAATGTCTCTATACACAATATGGTACAATGAAATGCTAGCTAAAATGGAAACAATTTTTTTTACATTATTATGGAGAAATGTTCAGCTTTTGGGTCCGTATCATCTTGAATGTCTCTATTTTCAAATTTGCTTTATCTTTGAAAAACTTCAAGATTTATCAGAGTGGTCTTTCAGTGCAAAGAGCATCTACATAATAACTTTATTTCCACAAATTACCGAAAAAGAGAATCAGAGAAAAAGCCTGAAGCTTTTTAAGTTATAGTTCTTTCCAGAGTTCAATATCTCCACCGAAGTTTGAGAGATTCACAGGACTTATTCCAAGCCCTGGATTGAATTACATTTTTTTTCCTCTCCCCCCCAGCAGTCTCTATAAAAGGGAATCTTTACAAAGTTAGTGGCCTAAGAAGGGGTATCCAATTATGAGATAAAGTCACATGAAGGTTTCTTCCCACCCTTCAGGCTTTCTCCCTGTTTTTGTTGTTTGGTTCAGAAGCATATATATTACCTGGATCTAATTATGTTGCCAAATAATCAAGTATGGGAGTCAACTGTAGATGCATGATACTGAGCCAATTCTCAGATCTCCCTCTCTCATGTATAGAACAACAGGATTACATTGCTCACAGGGCTGTTTTAAAATAACATCTGAGGGACTTCCCTGGTGGTCCAGTGGTTAAGAATCCGTCCTGCAATGCAATTCAATCCCTGGTTGGGGAATTAAGATCCCACATGCCGCAGGGCAACTAAGCCTGCGTGCCACAACGACTGAGCCCGTGCGCCACAACCAGAGAGCCCACATGCCACAACTACAGAGCCCACACACTCCGGAGCCCCCGCATCACAGCTAGAGAAAAGCCCAACCCACAACTAGAGAGAAGCCTGTGTGCTGGAACAAACAGCCCGCACTGCAACGAAAGATCCCCGCGTGCTGCAACTAAGACCTGACACAGCCATAAATAAATAAATAAACAAATAAATAAAAATTAAAAAATAAATAACATCTGATTTTTTTTAAGGGACAAAGACAATAAATCTATATCTTTTTGCTTTTTATGGTGTCCCTAATTTAGATTTATTATTTTAATATTCATATATTCTCTGCATATATGTGTTCTAAGAACCACGTGAAAAAGCGTCTCAGAAACCAACTCAGATGAAAGGTCTTTAATATTTTAAAGTCTCTTCTCATCTGGGAAAGGTTCTGTTTCCCTTAAAAAAGTCATCAGGTGAGAGAGCTAGATATGGCCAGGCCTATATGTGAGAGAAGAATAGACTTAATTGAACTGGTGTATCCTAAGATCAGAGCTTTGTGGTGACTTCGTGGAAGATCAAAGTGTGTTACTATGTAAAAGAACGAGTCCACCCCTTCTATGATCAGTGGCCTCTCTCCTCTCTGAGTAAAGAAAGGATGCTGGCAGGGAGTAATTCCATCATCAATTTTTCTTAGTTCTTAATTACTTGGCCCCAGAAAGACTGAAGTCAGAACCTAGGGTTGTAATACAGCCTTAAAGATGACCCCTGGTAATTCCTGCCTCCTGGTATTCACACTCTGTGGAATCCCCTCCCTTGAGTGTGTGGGTTTTATTCAGTCACCCACTTGTAATAGAATATGATAGAGCATTAGATGTCACTTTTGAGCTTCTGTCTTCAGTGTTCTCTCTCTCTCTCTCTCTCTCTCTCTCTCTCTCTCTCTGCCTCTCTGTCTCTCTATGCCTCTCTCTCTCATCAGTTACCCTGGAGGAATCCAGCAGTCCTTTGGAGAGGTCCATGTGACAAGGACCTGAGGTTAATCAACAAACACATGGATGAGCCTAGAAGTGGATCCTCCTCCACTTGACTCTTCAGATGAGACCACATCTTGCTGCAACCTCATGAGAGATCTTAAGCCAGATGCACCCAGCTTAGCCATTTCTGATTCTTAACCCATGGAAACTATGCAATAATAAATGCTCATTGTTTTAAACTACTAAATTTTCAGGTAATTTGTTAGGCAGCAGTAGGTAACTAATACTAAAGAAGCTACATAATGTTATGATAAAAATGAACCAAAAAAAAGGTCTATAGGTCAGAAAATTTGAGCACTAGTCCTGCCTCTGTCACTAACCATCTTATGTCTGTGAAAGTCTCATTTGTTTCTGGGCTTCTGTTTCTCCAATGTTTAAAAATAAAGGATTGTGTTTGCTAATTTTTTATACCATATAGTTTTATATTTCTTTTAGTATCTATACAGTGTAAGCAGTGTGTGTGTGTAAAAATATATAAGTCTAAGATTCTGATGAAGAAATCAAAGAAGACATGTATACAAATGGAGAGATACTTCAAGTTTATGGGTAGGAAGTCTCAATATTGTTATGATATCAGTCCTCCCAATTTGACCTATAGATTCAACACAATCCCAATCAAAGTCCCAGCAAATCCTTTTGTTACTATCAACAAACTGATTCAAAAGTTTATATGGAAAGGCAGAAGACCCGGTAGAGCCAACAAAGTATTGAAGAACAACAACAATGTCAGAAGAGTGACACTACCTGACTTCAAGATTTACTGTAAAGCTACAGGAATCAACACAGTGTGATACTGGTGAATAAACAGACAACTAGATCAATAAAACAGAAGAGAGAGCCAAGAAATCGACCTACACATATACGGTCAACTGATCTTTGACAAAGGAGCAAAGGCAATACAATGGAGAAAGACTACTACCTTTCTATCTTGAAAAGGTAGTTTTTTCAATAGGTGGTGTGGAATGACTGGAAATCCCCATGCAAAAAAAATAATAATTTAGACTTTACATTTGTCACAAAAAAATGAACTCAAAATAGATCATAGGCCTAAACGTAAAAAGTAAAACTATAAAACTCCTAGATGATAACACAGGACAAAACCTAGAAGACCTTGGGTATGGAGATGACTTTTTAGATACAACAGCAAGGGCATGATCCATGAAGGAAATCATTGATAAGTTGAACTTTATAAAAATTAAAAACTTTTGCTCTCTGAAAGACACTGTTAAGAGTATGAATAGACAAACCACAGACTGGCAGAAAATCTTTGCAAAACACATATCTAACAAAGGATCTATATCCAAAATATATGAGTAACTTTTAAAACTCAACAATAAGAAAACAAAAAACACAATTAAAAAGTGGGCAAAATATCTTAACAGACACTTCATCAAAGAAGATATACAGATGGAAAATAAGCATATGAAAAGATGCCCAACGTCATATGTCTTTCGGCAACTGCACTACACACCTATTAGAATAACCAAAACCTGAAACATCAACAATACCCACTGTGGATGTAAAGTGATAGGAACACTCATTCATTGCTGGTGAGAATGAAAAATGGTACCGTCACTTTGGAAGACAGTTTGGTGGTTTCTTACAAAGCTAAACATAGTCTTATAATTCAGCCATCATGCTCCTTTGTATTTACCCAGATGATGTAAAAACTTCTGTCCACACAAAAACCTGCATGTGAGTCTTTACACCAGCCTTATTCATAACCGCCAAAATGTGGAAGCAACAAAGATGTCCTTAGATAGGTGAATGAATAAACAAACTTTGGTCCAACCATACAGTGGAACATTATTCCGCTATAAATATAAGTAAGTTATTGAGCCGTGAAAATACACGGAGGAATCTTAAATGCATATTACTAAGTGAAAGCAGACAGTCTGAAAACGCTACATACTATATGATCCCAACTATGCGACATTCTGGAAAAGGCAGAATGGTAGAAAGATCTGTGGTTCCCAGGGGTTTGGAGAGGGGAAGAAAGGGCTGTACAGGCGGGGCACAGATGATTTTTAGGGCAGTGAGACTATTCTCTATGATACTCTAATGGTGGATACATGACATTATGCATTTGTCAAAGCCCAGAGAATGTACAACACAGAGTGAGCCCTAATGTAAACCAGGGACTTTCATTAATAATAATGTATTTTTTGTTCCCCAGTTGTAACAAATTTACCACACTAATGCAGGATATTAATCACAGGCAAAACTGTGGAGTGGGAGGAGTGTGGGAAAGAAGAGATACATATGGAAGCTCTGTACTTTCTGATCAGTTTTTTTGTAAACCTAAAACTATTCTAAAAAATATTTTTAAAATACTGTTATACATATATTCCCATTCCCATATTGAGCTGGATTCGTTTTCACCTGGGCTTATGTCAGACTCATGATCGAGCAGTGACAGCTCTGCCTATGGCAGTGGACTGCATCGTTACCTTCTAGACATCAGGAACAATATTCAAGGTGTGATATTTTCTAAGCATCTAATAATTAATTAGTAATACATTTATTACATGCGTGGTGTAGTGGTTAAGAAGGCTCAGAGGAGAGACTGGTTCAAATTTTATTTCCAATATTTCTAGTACTAAAGTGCTAGTAAAGTTACTAAATCCATATACCTTGATTCCCTCATCTCTACCACTGATATAAAGTGTGAGGTTGAAATCAGTTAGTAATTGTAAATCACAGAAAAATGTTTGGCACATAGCAGGCACTCCATAAGTGTGAACTCTTATTTTGGTTATGCATTGCTCCTTTAGGTTTTATATATTGGCTATCTGTGTGTCTCTCTGTTTTAACTCCCTAACCGGACAGCAAATCTATATTTTAAACATCGTAAAAAACAAAACAAAAAACTTGGAGATAAACAGTGGACCTTGCATGTGCTAGGTGCTTAGCAAGTACTTGCGGACGGATGTTTAAATGAATACAAAACAGAGGAATGGTTGGAGGGAAATAAAGAAGGGAATATTTTCAAAATGGCCTTTTATTTGCCACATCAATAGAAATAATCCTATTTTTCACCAAATCATCTGGAGAAATATTTTCATCCACACCTTTGTCCCAAGAGGACTTTTTTCTTTCTCGGTGTATTTCTATTATCAGCATTGAATGTCAGCTAGATTCTTCCCTTAATATCTTCAAAGTTGAGCTAAAAAGAAGGGGAGTCAGCCTCACAAAGAAAATGTACTCACCAGGAACTCCTCAATGGAACACAACAGCCGTGCTAACAAGTGAAAAGATGAATTTTTAAAGAACAACTCTGAATTCCAGCTTGGAAGTGTCTTGTTTCAAAGAACACTGATGGGGTAACATTTCACTGAATTAAATATGATTAATAACAAAACCGTGGAAGCACAATGCAAGTAATATGTATCTTTCATAAACTCCAAAAAGAGATGATCAAAACTGAATTGCTCCCAAACTGAAGAGGTTACGCAAGTGTATCAATCACAAGATCTATCAATTTTCTAGGCAATGGAAAGGATCCCACTCTTCCTTTTCAGTGATGTTATATGCTTATAAATGAATATGTTTGGACCACAATATTTGACTGGCATGAAAGACTGAACGTCAATAACAAAGAATTTGCTTTCTTCTCCCAACAATGTCCCCTTGAGTCTCCTTTGTTCAATAAAAGCATATGATTCATTGGTAAAAACCTGCCTTATTTTTGGTGTACCATCCAAAGGACTGGATTAATAATAACAATAAAAATAATAGCCAACATTAATTATGTATTTTCTCAATTAATTATCAAAACCCTATGGGGTAAGATATTTTTTATCTTTCTTTTTACTATCTTTTTTATTACCTTTCTTTTGCAGATAGAACACTGAAGCTTAAAGAAGTAAAACAATTTACTCAAGGCCTAATTATCAAGGGATGAAACAGCTCGAAACCATCTAGATCCATACCCTGCCTCTCTCCTTGCTTCCTGAACCTCACACCAAAGTAACAGTAGACTTAACTCTCCATTCCCTGCTCTCTCCTACCTGAAATCAAAACTTCTCTATGCTGTGTCCTGTTGCCCCAAAGCTTGACTGGATGTGTGGCAATGAATTAGTCACAACTTATCATAACTAAAATGCTAGCCAGTTCATTGTCACCTCTCCATAGAAACATACTACCTTACATTAAGGTTAAATATATGAAAGGCAGTAAATAGTAGCAAGGGAATTTCAGAAACCAGGACTAATCAGAGGGAGAAATATTTCAGGTTGGGGATTAGCTTTGGGAGACAGAATCATCTCCCTTCAACATTTTACCAACACACATGGCAGTTACTTTTTCTACCTTATAAATGGTCCACCTTGATTTTTAAAGACATACTTATACAATTTGGGTACCAACTGTCTACATACGTCTCTTCACATATGGCAAAAAATGTGAAGACTAAGGACACTGACATGGAAAGTAACAATGCAGAGGCAGAAAAACTCACATGGAAAGACCTATGATACGAATCTAATTGCCTAGACTAGTATTTCTTAAAGTATACTCTGTAAGATGTTAATAAAAAGAAGATAGGAAGTAATGTAATTCCAAAATATGCTTTAAAATACTGCTTATTGTAGTCCCTCTTAGAGACTCAAAAATATAAAAGCTTTGAGAGGTCTCACAGTAAACGAACAAGTTAATCTTTGTTTGAGCCAGTGTTACCAAATGTAATATCTATTAATATTCTTGGATATTAGGGAACCACGGAACACACTTTGCTAAACATGAATGTAATCACTGAAGAGAGAGAGGAGAATAAATGGAAGAAGTGATGGTTGGATTCAGATCAAAAAGTAAAAGTGGCTTCCATCTGGAATCTGGATTAAGTGCAGTGAAGCTGCTATGTATCTAGATGGTGTTTTAGTTGTCAGAGACTGCTAGAACATTCCCCCAAATCTCAATGAACTTACACAAGAGAAGCTGATTTATAACTCATGTGACAACTCAATGTGGTAATCTAAGGACCCAGCATTCTTCTATCTTACGCCTCCAATATCTTGTAGGGACCTCAGAGTCATCTTCTAGATTCTTAGCATCAGACAGAGAAAGAACAGAAGCCTCTCACACGAGGTTTTCGGTCCAAACTTGGAAGTGGTGTGCCTCACCTTTCACGTTCTACCACCTAGAACTCAGTCACGTGGTCATACTTTACTACAAAGGAGTCTGAGTAATGTTGTCTAGCTGTGTGCCCTGTGAGAAAAGAACACTATACAGGTGACTATTCTCTGCTACAGATGGAATTAGAATCGGAATTGAAGTCATAGAAAAAAATGTGGAGAAAACCTTCGTCCCGGAAGCCAGGTTGGGTCTGTCCAAACAAATTCCACTGGAGATGAGAGTTTATATTTTTATCTTGGAATGGAGACTCTTGGGTTAATGAGCATTAATCTACCCCTCTGCCTACTTCAAAACGAAACTGACTGTGCTTCCTAAATTACAGAATGAGAGAGCAAGGTCTCCTGGAGAAGAATAAACAGTGAAGTTGCACCGGAATTTAAGGCCGCTTGCCCCTGGAAAGCATTGTTCTATTTTGTTTCAGTTTTTTGTCAGTTAAAGAAGGAGCCTTTCTTAAAAGTCTAAAATCATGAAATAATAGGAAGAACATGAGTATGTCATTTCATCAGTTCAGTGTACAGAGCTCTCTTTTTTCTTCCTTGACAAGGGTCTTAATAAACATGCCAAGAACATTTATTAGCACAAGAGGTTAGAAGAGATGTTATATAAATGGACTTTCAAGTGACTGATAACTCACAATATTGCCTTAAATTTATTTGAGCGTATGTCATAGGTTCAAGTCACAGCCTTCATATAGGTATGTGTGCCTGGTTATTATAAGATCAACTGTTACAGGATGAGATACTTATGAAAGAATTATCCATGAATATAAATAGACACCAGCTCACCAGAAATATTGTCAAAGCTCTAGCAATGGCCTGACATAGCAAGGGACTAGGCAATGAGACAGTCTTATCCATTAAAAATGAAAATCAAGTATCAGAGGGGCAACCCACTTGCTGGAAGTTCCAGGAACACAGTGGTTAGTAAATAAATGACTTGACTTGTCAGGGAGGAAAAAAGTAGGATTTGGAAGAAAGACATCCCTTTAAGGTTGCCATTGGTGAGAAAATCCTGCTGGAGCCTCCAAGGCTGTGCTTTAGTCACTGCTTCATCTGGGACGGAAAGAGTAACAGTCCCATTTTACAGACAGGAAAGTTGAGAGTTTAAGAGGTTTATCAAAGGGCACAGCAGAAAATAAGTATCGAATTTGAGCCTGGTCTGTCCGGTTCCAATGTCTGCTTTTTGCCTACTATATCATTCTGTCTACCTTCTCTAAATTGACTGAAAACAATTCATGGTGACACATCCTAATTTCTAAACCATTTTCAACCAAAGATTTCATTTCCTGAAATATGTCCATGAAAAGCTATTATATTTTGCTATCTCAAAGAGTAATTTTCTTTTAAGATACTGAGTTTATTTTTGCTAAATGACAGAGTATGCCTAGGCCTTGCCATTTCACTTTGCTTAAAGTAACTTCTACAAATGTGCATTTTCTGAAGATGCATAAAAAATTCTCCCTGTTTTCTAAGCTATTGTGACTGAGTCATGCCGAATTAGGTTGAGAGAATCATATCAAACATCTGAACAGCTAGTTGAAAATAAATCTGTCCGATGCCCCTATGCCTTATACATAAGAAATATAATCACTTAATAAATATTTACTGAATGAAAGAATGACTGGGAACTTCATATGGCATTTGGGAAGTATTTGGAAAAATAGAAAACATTTTCCCATTGGTTAAGTCTCTCTATTTTGCTGGTTGAGTGGTATCAAATAAGAATAGCAGGAAATTCACTGGCCTTAACAATAAATAATAACTTGGCTTAATAACAGAAAATAGTTTTCTCTACGGGTAAAAAAAAATGTGCCAAAAAAATAATGAGACATCTTTTAAATGAACACTCCAAATCAATTTATCAGAAATAATATTATCCTTAAATTAGTATATTAGGAGGCCATGCTATCATTTCAACAATGATACCATGTTTTCAAACATTGTGGGACTACCTAAGTGAAGCTGCTTTCATAGAGGCAGGGACGGAGACTGTGACAGGAGGGAAGCCAGTGAATCAAATGCTACCTGAATCTCCCGGGAAGAGACCCAGGGCCCACCACTGCCTATGGCTAGGGAGGGAAAGTTTGCAGTTGGAGGATGGGAGCAGCTGGCTCCAACTGACTTGGCCTCAAGAACAGACATGTAAAAGAAACATGTAGGCACGTGATAGGGACACTCTGCCAAGTAGCTCCTTCCGATTGTTGCATCCTCCTCAATTCCTATAGGGGTGAAATGGATCTGTGCTCTGCCGAGATAAAACCACGGCAGATCTACACGGTCCCTTCACGCATCAGCTGGGCCGGAAATATGCAAGCACTGATCCACAGAATCTTCTACAAAACTCACCTCAATTCTTAACACTTGTATAAAGCAGAAATCTTCTTCCCATAAGAATTAATAAACAGACAAAAATCTCCAAGCATACTAAAAAATACTTGGTAGCTGAAAAGAAGGATAGACAGAGACAGAGATTTAGGCATACTAGTATGTATGCATATGTGAGTGTGTGTGAGTGTGTGTGTGTGTGTGTGTGTGTGTATAAATCACATCAAATTTCCCTAAAGAAACAGATTTACTGAAAGAAATAGAAAAAAATGTATATCTCTCTCTCTGAATCATGTCAAAGAAATTCAGAAAAATAGTGAATGTGAGAAATGAAAACAGCATGAGATCAGCAAATTTTACTTTCAGTTTAAAAATTACATGACGAAGTAGCACTATGTACAACAGCCAAGATATGGAAACAACCCAAGTGCCCATCAACAGGTGATTGTTTTAAGATGTGGTGTCTGTATATATATATATCTCACACACAATGGAATACTACTCAGCCATGAAAAAGAAAAGAATATGGCCATTTGCAGCCACATGGATGGACCTAGAGAATATCATACTAAGTGAAGTAAGTCAGACAGAGAAAGACAAATATTATACGGACTCACATCTGGAATCTAAAAAGTAATACAAATAAATCTATATACAAAACAGAAACAGACTCACAAACATAAAAAACAAACTTATGGTTACCAAAGGGGAAAGGAAAAGGGAGGAGGGATAATTTAGTAGTATATTATTATCATATACAAACTACTCTATATAAAACAGATATGCAACAAGGCTGTATTATATGACATAAGGAACTATATTTGATATCTCATAATAATCTATAATGGAAAGTAATCTGGAAAATATATATATATATAACTGAATCACTATGCTGTACACCTGAAACTAACACAATATTGTAAATCAACTATTCTTCAATTTAAAAAAAAATTTAATTACATGACTATAGTCATTAAAACTACAGTGATGGAAGACAACAGAGAATTATAAGTTTCAGAAGAAGGAATTAGAAGATGAACATTCTCCCCACTGACTCAGAAGAGTTACAGATAATGAGAGAACGAGCAAAAGGAAAAGAGAAATAAATGACACATCAGGAGAGATAATATACATATGACTAGCAAAAATAAATTAAATCGATGAAAGCAACAATCAAAGTAAAAGAAGAAAAGGTCCCTGTGCTGAAGAAAGGACTAATTCTTTAGATCAAAGGGCCCATTCCAAGTATGGGGCAAAATTAATAAAATACACATTGATTAGGACTCTAAATGTTTCCTGTATACATTTCATGTATAAAGAAAATTATGAGGAACTAGGGAGAAGAAATCATATTCTTCATGTTGGGAGGGAAAACCCTTACTGACACCAAAATCTCCTCCTCAACATAAAATGACACAAGGCAAAATCTACAAAATTTTGAGAATGAAGATCATGACCCAAGATATCCACACTCAGTCAAGCCACTTACATATGAGGACAGCAGAAAGAGTTTCTCAGACATACAAGCATTTTCTTAATATTCCATAAACATACATTCCCTTAAAAAGGGAAAAGGAAGTCTCAAAAGCTTTAATAAACAATTAATTAAAAATAAAATGACCTTAAGTGAGAAGGAATATAAAAAAACAATTAGTAAAAAGAAAAGGGAAAGAAAAAGAGAAATTTAACCAGTTAATATTTAAATACATCTAAATTTAATGTTTTCTTGATTTTACCAAAACATCATGAAGGTTTTCACTCAGGTATGACTATCACATGGATTTCCAGAGTTATTGACTCCAAAATGTATCCTGATTTCAAAGATGTTATAATGTGAAGAAAATGCATCTTCAAAATGATTAAATAGGGTATTAATTTCTAAATAATTGAAGTAATACATAATGTAGAAAATTAATTTCAAAAAAGAAACAATATTTTTAAAATGAGATATAGACTTTTCTAATATTACAAAAAAAGCTAGAAAATTAAAAACTAAGGAAGATATAAAATTATTTCATATGTCTTATCTTTAGAAGGATGAATCAACACAGTAGAAAACCTAGATAACTTTGGGTATGGTGGTGACCTTCTAGATATAACTCCAAGAAGAAATAACTGATAAACTACATTTCATTAAAATGAAAAACTTTTGCTCTGTGAGTCACTGTTAAGAGAACGGAGAGACAAGCCACAGACGGGCAGAAAATATTTACAAAACACATAACTGATAAAGAACTCACATACAAAATATACAGATAACTCTTAAAATTCAACAATAAGAAAACAATCAGATTAAAAAATACGTCAAAGACCTTAACAGACATGTCATGAAAAAAGATATACAGACAGCAAATAAGCATAAGAAATGATGCTCCACATCATATGTCATCAAGGAAATGCAAATTAAAACAACGAGATCACTACACACCTATTAGAATGACTAAAATTCAAAACAACTGACAACACCAAATGCTGGTGAGGAACTCGCATTCACTGCTGGTGGGAATACAACATGTTACAGCCATTTTGGAAGACAATTTGGTGATTTCCTACAAAACTGAACATACTTGTACCATAAGATCCAGCAACAGTGCTTCTTGGTATTTACCCGAAGGAGATTAAAACTTATATTCACCCCAATACCCACACATGGATGTTTACAGAAGCTTTTTTCATAATTTGCCACAATGTGGATATAACCAAGATGTCTTTCAGTAGGTGAATGGATAAGTAAACTGTAGTACATCCAGACAATGGAATGTTACTCAGTGCTAAAAAGAAAAGAACTACCAAGCCATGAAAAGACATGGAGGGACCTTAATGCATATTACTAAATTAAAGAAGCCAATCTGAAAAGGCTATATAATGTATGATTCCAACTATATGGCATTCTGGAAGAGGCAAAACTATAGACACAGTAAAATGATCAGTTTGCCAGGGGGCACTGAGGGTGGGGAAGAAAGAATAGATAGAATACAGAGGACTTTTACAGCACTGAAAATATTTTGTATGACATGAAAATGTTAAATACATATCATTATAAATGTGTTCAAACCCATAGAACGTACAATGCCAAGAGTGAACCTTAATGTGAAGTATGGACTTGGGTGATTATGATATATCAGTGTAGGTTCATCAACTGCAATAAGTGTACTACCCTGGCAAGGGATGTTGATAATGCGGGAGGCTATGCATGTGTGGGGGCAGGGGATATATGGAAAAATCTTTGTACCTTCTATTCAATTTGCCATAAACCTAAAACTGCTTTAAAAAGAATTAAGTCTTTCAAAGAAAAAAAAAAGAGTAAGGAGCCAAAAGACATGGAAAAAAGCATTATGGAGATGTGTCACAAATTAATTAATAAAATTATTATGCTTTTTTCTAGGAAAAAAGAGATGAATCAAAAATATGGTTTCATTATTTATATTATCCCTAGAGACAACAAAACAATACAGCATGATTAATAGAGAAAAAGTAGTACAGAAAAAAAAAGAAATAGCAAGAAATTATTTTTTAATAACATAAAATTATAGAGATAGGATATGTCAGATTTCCCAATAAATGTAAATGAGATAAACTACTCTATTAACTGACAAAAATTTCCATATGTATTAAAAAATAAAATCCAGCTATATTATTTATAACACATTCCAAATAATTAATAGAAAAAGTTTTAAAGCATAGGACAGGGAGATTAAAAAAAGAAGACATTCATAAGACTATTAGAAATCAGGATAATGCTACTAGACCACACATTTCTTTTTAATTAGGGAAGATATTTTAAAAAGAGACACATTGACAGAGAAAACAGAACAGATAGATATTCATTCCAATACATATGCAGAAATCAGCCTCACAAGAAAGAAGCAATTTTCCCTAAGAAGGCTTTAAGTACCCGTAAGCAAAATGTGAAAGAGCACAGGAAGAAAAAATCAGGCAGATTTAAAAATTATAAAAGACCACTTACAAAGCAGCTAAGCCAATCATGCCCCTCTTAGCATACAGAATAACAACCTCAGGCATTCATTCCAAGGAAAGCCATGAGAGAACTAAGCTCTAGAAATAATGGGAATCTGCTTGCAAAGCAATAAGGGTTCAATTACGGAAACAGAGCGACAATTATGAGAGTTGCTAGGTTAAGTGGAAATTCAGAAGAGGGAGCTAGAGGATCAGAGAAAACTCACTAACTAGTCCTAAAGCAGGTGGACAAGTTAGAGTTTACAGGGAAATCTGGAAATTCAAGTACATGAGCCACAGGTGATACTGCAAAGGGGAGCTCTTGGAGAGGGCTATGGGAAGATGTTGCCTCTGTACATTTTATGCCCCTGTGAGTCTGCAGCCAAGCATCTGATGTTGGGCCTGGGGCTGCTATTAGTCATCAAGGTCAGCAGTTTGGAAGAACTGAACACCAAGCAGAAAAGAATAAGGACAATCCAGACCCCTCTAGGCATTTCTGCATCTATTCTTCACCCTATCTGCCTACAAAGACCTTAAGAAAGTAATGGTCATGATTTTGTTTCCACCTTCCAAAATTTCATGCAAGTTCCTCTTTGGACTAATTTTAACTCAGAATCATACAGGGTAGGGAATTCTGGAAAATGTAGTATTCAGGTTCATCAAGTTGACAAGAGAACAATCCAGCTAGGTTGGATGGAGCTACAGGAAAGAGATGGCATTTCTACCTTGGGCATTAAGTCTGGAGATGGAAGAAAAATCAAAGCTGAGGAAACTGCACATCCACAACCAGCAGAGAAAAAAAAAAAAAAGGAAAGAAAAGTATAACCAGGAGAAATGGTCAATATGTTAGGGGAACCACTGACTGAAACCGCACACCTTGGTCAGGCCTGACAGTAACCACTTGAATGAGTTATCTTACAACAGAAGGTCCTGGTAAGGAATGCAGAACTAACAAGCTACCACCAACCAGAAGAATTCGGGAAAGTTCAAAAGGAGAGAGGAGACACCAGTCCATATGTCCTGGCAACCTCCCACAATCCTTCTCACTGGAATCCGTCTTGGCTGAGTGATGCGTGCACCACCAGGAAGGACCCTGAGTCAGAATGACTAGCTAGAGACAACCCGGAAACTAACCCCATTACCATAAACCCGAGACTCAGTGCCACATGTCAGAGCAGTTCTCCTGGTTTCCCTTAGCCTGCTGCTCTCCGCCCAGGCACCCTTTCCCAATAAAGTCTCTTGCTTTGTCAGCACGTTTGTCTCCTCAGACAATTCATTTCCAAGCGTTAGAGAAGAGCCCACTCTCGGGCCCTGGAAGGGGTCCCCATTCTTGCAACAAATACAGCACTTTCTATCTCCCAGACTAAAAGTTGCATTATTTGGCAGTCTAGGTAGAGTACCTTTTATCAGTGTAAAATAACCCTCCTAGATATTGATAAAAGACACAATCTAAAAAAACAGATATAGAAGTCATTAACCTTTCTTCACCAAACAACAGAGAATGAAAATATATAAAGCAAAAACTTTTAGAAATAACACAACAATTAGCCAATTCCAAAAGCATTGTAAGAGCCTTCGGCAAGACTCTTTCAGAAATCAACAGATCAAGGAGAGGAGAAAAAAACAAATACTTATATATGACATTTGAATTACATAATGAGCAACCTTGATTCAACATCTATTTATAGAATTCTGTACTTAGGGAATAAAATTCTTGCCTCAAGGAACATTTATAAAATTTGGCCACACTTTAGGCCATTAAAAATTCAAGAAATACAATAAAGCAGAAATAAACAAACCATATTCTTTAACAATAAGGTAATAAAATAAGAACTTTCAAAAAATAACCTTTGTATATACACATTTATAGCCACTTTGTAGTTTAAAATATTCTTCTGAATAAGTCTTGATTTAAATAGCAATAAAAATTAAAATTATAAACTATTTTAGATATTAATAAAAGCAAGAACACTGTACATCAAATCTATAGGAAATAATCAAAGACGTATTTAGAGAAAATTTTGAAACGTACATTAAGTGCATACATAAATAAGAATTATTTAAAATGAATTATCTTTCAGCAAAGCTGCAAGATACATAATCAACACAGAAATATCAGTTTTAATTCTATATACTAACAATGAAAAATCTTAAAGGTAATTTAGAAAACAATCCAATTTAGAATAATAGCATAAAAGAATAAAATACATAAGAATAAACTTAACTAAGGAGATGAAAGAGTTGAAATGAAAACTACAAAACGATGCAGAAGGAAATTAAAGAAGATACAAATAAACGAATATGCCTCTTGTGGTCATGAACTGGAAGACTTAATATTGCTAAAAAAATCTTTCCTACCCAAAGCAATATACAGATTCAGAGCAATCCCTATCTAAATTCCAATGACACTTTTTGCAGAAATAGAAAAAAAAATCCTAAATTTCATATGGAATTTCAAAGGATTCTGAATAGGCAAAACAATTCTGAAAAAGCAGGACAAAGCTGGAGATTTTGCACTTCTTGATTTCAAAACAAATTACAAATCTACAGTAATCCAAATAGTGTGGTACTGGCTTAAAGACAGGCATAAACTAATAAAACTAATAAAATAGAGATCTCAGAAATAAACCCATACAAATATGGTAAAATGATCTTCAAAAGGGCACCAAGACTCCACAATGGGGAAAGGATAATCTCTTCAACAAATGATGATGGGAAAATTGGATATCTACACACAAGAGAATGAAGTTGGATCTTACCATGTGATATACAAAAATCAACTCAAAATAGATTAAAGAACTAAACATAAGACCTGAAACTATAAAGTTCCTAGAAAAAAACATAGAAGAACAGCTTCACAACACTGGATTTAGCAATGCTTTTTTGGACATGACACCAAAAACACAGGCAACAAAAGGAAAAATATAAAACGAGACTACATAAATTTAAAAACTTCTGTGCAGAAAAGGGTACAGTCAACAGAGTGAAAAGGCAACCTATGTAATGAGAGAAAAATATTAGCAAGCCATATATCTGATAAGAGTTTACCTCCAGAATATATAAAGAGTTCCTACACCTCAATGACAAAAACCCGAATAACCCAATTTAAAAATGGGCAAAGGACTTGCATATACATTTCTCCAAATAAGATATATAAATGAAAATGAAAGATGTTCAACATCACTAATCATCAGGGAAATGCAAATCAAAACCACAGTAAGATATCACCTCATACCCATCAGGATGACCACTCTCAAGAAAATAGAAAATAACAGTGCTGGTGAGGATGCAGGAAAATTGGAACACTTATGATTGTTTGTGGGGATGTAAACTGGTGCAGCCACTGTGGAAAACAGTATGGAGTTTCATCAAAAAGTTAAAAATAGAATTATCATTCAGTCCAGCAATCCTGCTCCTGGGTATTTATTCCAAAAAATTGAAAAACAGGACCTTTAAGAGATATTTGCACACACATTTTCATTGCAGCAATATTCATAGTAGACAGGGGTGGAAGCAATCTGAATGTCTACCAATGGATGAATGGATAAAAAACAAATGCTATATACATACAATGGAATATTATTCAGCCTTTAAAAAGATACAAATTGTGCCATATACTATAACTTGATGAATCTTGAAAATATTATGTTAAGTGAAATAAGCCAGTCACAAAAAGACAAATACTCCACTTATGAGGTATCTAAAGTAGCCAAACTCAAAGAAATGAAAAGTAGAATGTGGTTATCAGAGGTTGGGAGAGGGGAAAAGAGGAGCTGTTGTTCAATGGGTGTAGAGTTCAGTTTTGCAAGATGAAAAAGCTCTAAAGACCCCTTTCACGACAATGTGCATATAGTTAACACTACTGTACTGGACACTTAAAAATGGTTAAGATGGTAAATTCTATGTTACCACAATAAAAAAATAAATTATCAAAATAGCTTTTAAAAGCATCTAAATAAATAATTGGGAGCAGCTATTAAATTAAAGCAGAAACTGACAAAACTGAAAACAAAAGAGCACTCTTAACCAGTCAATCCAAAATCTGAGTCCTTGTGAAAAGCAATAAAATAGAAAATAGAAAGGGAACAAAACTATAAATAAAGACAACTGGGTTTCTTTGTTTAATTATAAGAAGATCCTGTGTTCAACTGTGGTAGACCGTAGCTCCTTGGATATGTGATGCAAAAGGTAAGTGACAGCACATGTCCACAAACTGTATCATTAAATTATCACAGATGCAGCTGTGTACATACAGTGCCTGATCATTATTATACCACTTAGGGCACATTGGAACCACACTATATTTATGGCATAGTAGAACAAACCATCACCATTCTCATGCATTGCCAGAAGGAATGCAAAGCAGTGCCAATGAATAAAGGGAACAAAATTACCTATAAGTCCTCTATGGCATAGGATCCTGCTGGGTGATAAAAAGCCCTGAGCAGGGTCTATATGAGTGTCTTATGCACCAAACACATCACCCACTCAAGTATAATTAACTTATATTACTATTATGAAATGACTTTTGGAAAAGCAAATCACCCAGATCAAACATTCAGCAAGTGTCCTAAAAGAAAAATTACCCATTTACTGGAAAACTCTCTCCAATCACAAGTCTATACCCCCCAGTTGGCAAAGTGCTTAAGACCCCAGCAAGTCTATATAAAAACTTCACTCCCCAGAACTGGTCCTTTGTAGGTGAGAATTCTACATTCTCAGCTGCCTGTTTATTCCCCAAATTAGCAAATGTCCAAAGGGTAAAAGCTATAGAAGTTGGATCACCTGCTAGAGGTTTCCCCTTCTCTGAAGAATTGGGGCCTGCAGTTCATACTGTCTAAATTGTTCTCTTCTGGCTTCTAAGAAATAATTTCTATACTTTATGCAGCTGTCAAAGTTGTTTTTGGTGAGACCTGGTCTGCCTCTAGCTCCTTCATACCACATGGAAGTGGAAGCAGGGTGACTAAAAGCATGTAAAAGCTCATATTTCTGTGTTTATTGTTTATAATATAAACTTGTAAATTTATAATTTGTATATAATACGTTACTGATTTTATTTTTAATTTATAATTGTCTAGATAAAGTGATAAATATATAGTAGTAAATAAATAGAAAATTACCTGAAAAGATACCTGCCAAATTCCTAATCTTACTTATTTGGGGGAGATGATTAGCATTGTAATGGAGGATGTAGTGGATGGTTGATGAATTGGGAATTTTCAGATTTTTCTCTACATACTCCCATGTTGTTTGAATTTTCAAAACAAGGTTACATTTCTTTGGTAAGTGAAAACAATATAACATGGAAAATCTATATTAAAGAATGGACAAAGGTAAACAAATGTTAAAAAAGAGGGACGCTGATGATAATAATTGAAAACAAAGTGAATTCAGGCCAAGGAGCCTTTACTCAAGCAAAGATAAATGTCTCCTAGTCATTAAACAGCAAAATCCAAAATAAATGCCATAAATATTACGCACTAAATGACAAAACATCTAAATACATAAACCAAAATTTAAAGAATATTTGGCAAAATTCACAGTCATATTGGGAGATATTTACCAACCTTACTGTTTTAATAGACCGCGGAAGTAAGAAATAAGGATACAGTAGGATTTGAATAAATCATATACTTACCAGTAATGAGTCTAGTTTGTGTCCTTCAAGAGATGATACATCCTCTTTTCAAATACCTGAAAAACATATGCCAAAACTGTCAAATACCAGGCCATAAAGAAAGCTTAATAATTCCTTAAAGTAGGAACTGCATGTGCCATTCTCTCTGACCACAATGAAATAATCTTAAAAATTAAAAGAAGCTAAAGAAAAACTCATCAAACCACTTAAGGTTTTTTAAAAGCTCCCTGGATGTTGTCGAAGTGAGTCTAATGTTGTAAAATAATAAGCAACTATTAATAGTCAAGAAAATATTGAAGAATACTGAAAGAAAATTACCCAACCATATATTAATATATTAAGAAGCAAAAACAATGAAAGCAATGTCATGTTCTCATAGAAAGAAGCAGACATACCAACTAAACAGAACTAACAACTAGACTTTAGTGTGTGTTAAAGATATTTTATTAGTTTATTAGTTTCCTAGAGCTTCTGTAACAAATTATCATGAACTGAGTGGCTATAACAACAGAAATGTATTGTCTCACTGCTCTGAAGAACAGAAATCTGAAATCAAAGTGTCAGCAGGGCCATTTTCTTTCTAAAAGCTGTAGGGAGGGAGACTTCCTCACCTCTTCCTAGCTTCTGCCGGTTTTTGGCAATCCTTCGTGTTCACTGGCTTATAAACACATCACTCCAATCTCTGCCTCCAAAGTCACATGGCATTCGCCCCGTATGTCGGTGTCAAAATTTCCCTCCTCTTTTAAGGACACTAGTCATTGGATTAGGGTCCACCCTACTCCAGTACAACCTCTTCTTAACTTGATTACCTCTACTCAGGACGCTATTTCCAAAAATGGTCACAGGCACAAGTTCCAGATGGACAGGAATTTGGGGGGAACATAATTAGTCAATACACTTCTTGAATACAGATAAGGAAAACTTAATCCTAGTTAAATTGAGCAAGAAGGTGAAATTTTACCATTAGCCTACTCTTCTGACACCTGAAGGCAGAGACTTCACAGTGACTGGAACTGAGTGAGTTTTTTTTTTTAACATCTTTATTGGAGTATAATTGCTTTACAATGTTTTTTAAAAATTTTTATTGGAGTATAGTTGATTTACAATGGTTCGTTCATTTCAGGTCTACAGTAAAGTGAATCTATCATACATATACATATATCCACTCTTTTTTAGATTCTTTCCCCACATAGGCCATTGCAGAGTACTGAGTAGAGTTCCCTGTGCTATACAGCAGGTCCTTATTCGTTATTCATTTTATATATAGTGGCGTGTATATGTCAGTCCCAGTCTCCCAATTTATCCCTCCCCTCTGCCCTTTCCCCGCTGGTAGCCATAGGTTTGTTTTCTGCAGCTGCGACCTTATTTCTGTTTTGTAGGTAAGTTCATCTGTACCATGTTTCTTAGACTCCGTATGTAATTGATACCGTACGATGTGTGTCTTTCTGACTCACTTTATCCCCTCCTCTAACTGCCACTACAGGGCCTCTCACCACAGTCTGCCTGGGCACATCTGGTTTCTTCTTTGCTTTCTACAGACCTCCTTCTCCGTGCACACAGGCGCCCTCAGGTCCCATTTAGAGGTTCTCAGTTCCAGGCACACACAGGGATCAATCACCTAACTCTCAGTCCCCATTCCAGATTCCCAGGAGAAATAGGATTGGCACAGGCCGCGAGGACACAGTGGTTCCCTTCTACGGCTTGGGGGCCGTTTTCAGAGAACTGTGACCATCATGAGCTGGACAGTTTCCTCCTAAAGTCTCTACTCTAGGGACCATTTTAAACCAGTAACAAAAGGATAACTAATAAACTCTCTGGGAGCAGAAAAAAACAATTTAGGAGGAAGATGATACAGCCTTGCCATGCAACAAAAATCACAGAGAAATTAAAGATTAAATGTAAATAATATTTTTAAATACAGGTTAAAAAAAGGTGAATATTTGTAGTATTACTCTATTTTTAAACTATTCTGAATCATTCCTCAAGTGTAACACACATATTTGTTATATATAATTTTTAAACTTTAGTTGCAGATTTATGGTGTTACTTTATAGTAATTTCTCAAGTATGGCAGCATATATATTAGTTATATATTATTTTTAAATGTTAGTTGCAGATTACCTTGAGCCCAAAGAGTGAAAATTTGCCACCAATGAGAATTTTTTTTAATGTAGTATGCTCAATTCCTTGAAAGATTTTCAAATACAATTTGGAATAATATATAAATCATTGGGATTTAGTGTTTTTTAAGATGATTACTTTGAAAGAAAAGGCAATTATTCAAATATATAAATATCAGTAAGGCTATTTTTTAAATTCATTACAAAATAGTTTGCACAAAACTATTTCATATTTACAGAAACTACTGTTACTCTATTTCAGTGTTTGTTTTTCGAGTGTTATTTTAGGTACTATGGCCTCATCAAATGATTCTACAGTGTTTAAAAAAAAATTTGCTTCTTAATTTAAATGTGATTGTTCTAAAAAAAATCTAGACAACATTCACTTAATGGAAACCATCTTCCGTGCCCTAATTATAATAAAACCTCATTTAGAATTTTGAAGATAGAGGAAAGTTGTTGTTAATTTCACTTCTCATTAAATAAGGTTATCTTGAAAATACTTTTGGATTACCTTTTACTATGGAAACATTTAAAGAAATACATTATTCTACCTTCCTAACTTAATAGTTGAGAAAAATGGACACAATTATATGTATCTTTGACCACTTAGGGCCCTCCAACATGGGGCACATAGTAAGCGCTCAAGAGTGATGGTTGAATGAAAAAATAAGTGGATTAATCTTCCAACATTTATGGTAAACAATGATTTGCACTGACTAGTATTTTGAATAAGGATGTGAAATAGAGCAGTATTGAATAACTCTATCTTGCCTTTAGTGCATTTCTATAAAATCTATTTTTTAAGTAAGTCTTTATCTGAGCGTACTTCCTCATTTTTTCTCTTTCTCCTTCAAGTTAAAAGCAGAGAACTCCAGTTAAATTGAAATGCTAGGTTTTTTTTTCATTTCCATTAATTAATGCCATATAGTATTTAACTCATTTTTCTACACTTGAGTCTAAACCAATTAAATAATCCCAGCAGAGAACAAATTTCTTTTTTCAACTTGAAGTATCTGAAATAATAGATGTGAAAATACCTAGAAAGTTATAATAATGGTATAACACAACAGGTATTGTTCAAACTATTATTAACAATAATACTTAACCTCCAGGTATTGAGCTAACTGCTTTATATACATTATCTTATTTAATCCTGAAAACCACCCTCTGAGATAAATCCTATTATTATCCCCTTAAGGAACATGGGGATTAAGATTAAAGACCTGAGAGTGTGAATCTTGGAGACAAGGCTGTAGGAATGAATGGTCAGTTTATTTATGAACACCTATTTCTCTGCATCCTCAGAGCTCCAAGATCAACCCAGTGGAAGAAATACTAAGAGCCAACCACTGTCTGATCTAGATAAATCCCTACAGATGTCATAATACAACAACCACTGGCCCATCAAACCACAAAACTAAGTGGATCCAAACCTATTTTTAAGACAGTCCAAGTTTCATAAAAAGTTTCTGGTGAAGAAAAATGGAAATCCACTTGGGATTTAGTATACTGTGGTGAGTGTGCTTTCACTTACACAAATTCAA
Source organism: Physeter macrocephalus (assembly GCF_002837175.3). Taxonomy (NCBI): domain Eukaryota; kingdom Metazoa; phylum Chordata; class Mammalia; order Artiodactyla; family Physeteridae; genus Physeter; species Physeter macrocephalus. Next base: position 14,033,916 of record NC_041233.1, on the reverse strand, counting down.
ATATCAAAACTAAAAATACAAGAAAGCAGAGGACGTGTAAAACATTCCCCAGCCAACTGTTTCCTGACTGCTGACAGTAGGAGGGAAAGAACTCCTAGTGATATAACTTCTTGTTGGTCTACAAAATAGCTCTTGATTCTGTGAAGAGCAAAATAACATCCTCTTTCTATTGCAATGTAATTGATCCAACAAAGAGGTATGTATTTGTACTTTTTTTTCTCAAGGTCAACTGAACAAATTTCACAATCTCATAAGTGAAAAGGCAAGTAAGTTACTGAGTTTAAGAAACTCTTACACGATCTATGTTGATTTAACATTTGGAAATCTTATTATATTTTGCTATTTCATCTGCTTATTACCATTATATTAATTTTAGAGGAGGCTGTCATATTCTATTTTCACCCAATATATCACAATGAAATGATTAAATATCTTAAACTTAGCAATTAACAAAGGACTTTGATCTTTTCCAAAATCATTCAGAAACTGCCAGCATAATGATAATACACACTTGACTGCTTTCAAATAGAAGTCCCTGAAAGAGAAAAAAGAGGGCGAGAGACAGAAAAGAACCTCTGTTTTAAATTAAAATGAGAACTGGATTTCTGAGGGCATGCGAACATAAATTTTAAATTTTAATTTATCAGGCGGCATTACTGGAGCCACTGACCTGTATTGAAAAGGAAAAGGATAAAAATAACACACATTTGGGTGCTCTGTAATTAAGAGATTGGTTTGATAGCCTAGGCATGCTGCATTCATTTACTTTTGTCTGCTTAAGAGCTAGATAAAACTAAACAGAGCGAGCCTTTTGGTAATCTCAACTCCTTAGACTACCATATACACGTGTGTTATCACATGAGACGAATGTTTCTAATTACGCCTACGTGTCTGGCACTGTACAGGTGATGAGAACAGTTTGCTTTTTCTTCAGAGAAAGCTCAATCTTGAAAGCCAGGTTGTTGCACTAGAGTGTATTTCTGCAAAATCCAGGAAATTGTGCCTTGATCTGGTTTTCCTCAGTTGGTTAGGTTCCATCAAGCACTATGTTCAGGGCCATCAGAGTTGGTAGATTCAAATACAGGGAAGTCACTGTCATTGCAATGACAATGAATTTCGTTCTAAACCTATCCAGTTTCAAATCCCAGGCATACAAGTTACTAGCTATTTAACTATGGGAAAAGTTCTTCACCTCTTTGAACCTCAGTTTCATCTTTGTTTTAGGAATAGTAAACCTATTCTACAGGGAACAGAGAAGTTGGGCAATTGAAATATATGTACAACATATATATGGTAGATGATAAATTATTATACATAAACACACACACATATATAAATATATATATACACATATATATATATAAATGTATATATAAGACATAGTTTAATGGGCCTGGCATAAGTGTAATTCAATAACCAGTAGCCATCAGTAGTAGTAATACAAGGCAACATTGTAGAGAAGTTAACAGTTTGGGTTCTGCAATGAAGCAAATCTGACTTTAAATCCTGACGCAACTACCTAATAATCTCAAAACCATGGAAAAAGTAATTTAGCCAGTCAGTGCATCAGTTTTCTCCTATAAAATGGAGGAAACAATCCCTACCAACCAGAATTTTGTAGGGATTAAATTAAATTACATCACGTACATAAAGTGTTTTTCATAAAGTTATCACCTAATAACTTTTTAAAGAAATAGCTACAGATTCTGGATTAGAATAATGTTTTACCACTTGTTTTATCTCAGTGACTCCCTGACATGAAGGGGATGTTCTGCGTATATTTGTTGAATAGTCCTTTAATTGACAGATCATGTCCCATGGATCAGATATGAGGCACCAGCACTCCTATTCTCAACTACTTTGTTTCTATATATCAGACCAGAAATTTTAATTTATGTCTGACTCTATATTTTGATTGATGTGTTGTAGCCTTAGATTTGAATGCAGACAATAAACTGTCACAACTGAACTTGGGTTATTGCCAGGTTACCCTGACAACTGTCAATATTAGCTTTCTGGAAAAATCCTAAAATGTAGGAAGAAATGAAATGAGAATACTAATGTGGTACCAGGATGCACTATCAGTGTGATGCTGGGCAAACTACTACCTCTCTGAGCCAGTTTTCTCATCTATAATGTGGAGAGAATTGATTCTAGGTCCTTTCAGTATCTAAAAATCATGTCCTTTGTTACATGGTCATGAGTACCTTTCACCTCTCCTTTCCTTTAGAATTACCACTTTCTCAACTTCGTGTGTAATACACCTCAAATTAACTGTTAAGCGTGGTGTGGGGTAGGGATTGAGGTTAATTTTTGTTTCAGCACTGTTGCCCAGTTATTCCAGCACCATTTGTTAAAAGGCTCTTCCTTTCTTCATTGATTTGTCTTGGTCTTTGTTGAATATCAAGACCATTTATGTGTGCGTTTATTTCTGGACTCTATGTTATGTTCCTTTGATGAATTTTTCTCTTCTTATGTCAAGACCATGCCATCTTGATTACGGTAACCTTTATAGTAAGTCTTGAAATCAGGTAATGTGAGTTTTCCAAAATGTTCTCCTGTTTAAAGATTTCTCTGGCTTTTCTATGTCCTATGAATTTCTATATATATTTTAGAATCAACTTGTCAACTTCTACCAAAAAGTCTGTTAGGATTTTGATTTTGATTTTGATTTTATCATCTCTATGGATCAATCTAGAGACAATAGATATCTTAAAAGTATGTAGTCTTCTGATTCAAAACATTCATTTATTTAGGTCTTCTTTTGTTTTTCTCAGCAGTATTTTATAGTCATCTGTAGAGAGATTTAATGTATCTTTTGTTGTAATTATTTCTAAATATTTTGTTTTAATGGTACTATAAATGGATTTTTTCTTGATTTTATTTTCCAGTTTTGCTACTGATATGTAGAAATTCATTTGATTTTTATGTATTTTCCTTGAATCCTACAAACTTACTATATTATCTTTATGGGGTTTTTTTTTGATTCCTCAGTATTTTCTACATAAACAATCATGTTGCCTAAAAGTAAAGACAGTTCTTCCTTTCCAGCCTTTATGGTTTTACTTACTTTATTGCACTGGCTAGGACCTCTAGTGCCAAACTGAGTAGAAATTGTGAGAGCAGATACCCTGTCTAGTTCCTGATCTTGGGGAGAAGCATTCAATTTTTCACCACAAAGTATAATGTTGGCTGTTATTATTTTGTTTTGTTGTAGATCCCTTCAACATACTGAGAAAAATTCCTATTCCTATATTGAGAAATTTTTTTCATAAATGGATGAACTTTGACAAATGATTTTCTTGCATCTATCAATATCATTACATGGCTTTGCTCTATTTTGCTATTAATGCTGTGAATTACACTGATTGATTTTTGAGTGGTAGCTCAGTCTTGCAATCTTGGGATAAAGCTCACTTAGTCATGTGATATTACCCTTTGCATATATATATATATATATTTTTTTTTTTTTTTTTTTTTTTCGGTATGCGGGCCTCTCACTGCTGCGGCCTCTCCCGTTGCGGAGCACAGGCTCCGGAGGCGCAGGCCCAGCGGCCATGGCTCACGGGCCCAGCCGCTCTGCGGCATGTGGGATCCCCCCAGACCGGGGCACGAACCCGTGTCCCCTGCATCAGCAGGCGGACTCCCAACCACTGCGCCACCAGGGAAGCCCTGCATATATTTTTGTATTCAGTTACCAATATTTTGTCAAGGATTTTCACATCTATATTTGTGAGGCTTATTATTCAATTATTTTCATTTCTTGTAGTATCTCTGTCAGGTTTTGTTATTGGGGTTACATTGCCTTAAAAATCAGCAGGAAAGTGTTCTTTATTCCTTTTCTGAAAGAGTTTATATAAGAATAATACTAATACTTCCTGAAATAGTTGATAGAATTTAACACTGAAACCATCTGAGCTTGAGATATTTTGGGGGGAAGTTTTTTAAATGAATTCTTTTAAAAGATATAGAGATACACATATTTTCTATTTATCTCTGTAAATGTTGGTAATTTTTGTGCTTTAAGATATTTTAGATTTCATCTAAAGTTGATGATACCTAATTTGTTGATTGTTTTGTTATATAACTTGCTGAAAGAGATATTTTAAATTCTCCATGTATAATTTGCATTTCTCTTTCTCCCTTTAGATATGACTGCTTTTGTTTCATGTATTTTTGTTTGTTTGTTTTTGCCGTACGCGGGCCTCCCACTGTCGTGGCCTCTCCCGTTGCGGAGCACAGGCTCCGGACGCGCAGGCTCAGCGGCCATGGCTCACGGGCCCAGCCGCTCCGCAGCATGTGGGATCTTCCCGGACTGGGGCACGAACCCGTGTCCCCCGCATCGGCAGGCAGACTCTCAACCACTGCGCCACCAGGGAAGCCCCTGTTTCAGGTATTTTTAATCTCTATTATTAGTTCCATAACACAGTTAGGATTATTAAGTCTCCCTAATAAGTTGACCAGTTTATTAATGTAAAATGTTCTTCTTTATTTCCGATAATATTCCTTATCTCCAAGCCTACTTTGTCCAATATTAACATAGTCACACCAGCTTTCTTATGCGTTGTATATCTTTTTCCATTCTTTTATGTTCAAGCTCTCTGCCTTTTTGTATTTAATATGCATGTCTTGTCAATAGCATAGAGTTGGGTCTTGCATTTTTTACTTAGTTTGATCATCTCTTTCTCTATTTGGCACTTATATTGAATATAATCATGGATACAGTTGGGTTTAAGTCCATGATTTAGCTTTTTTTTTTTTTTTCTATTTGTCACATCTCTTTGCTGCAGATCTTCCTCTGTTATTAATTTTATGCCTTCTTGTTGGTTAATTGAATTGATTTTAGTAGTCCTCTTAAAATTTCTCTATTGTCCTTTAGCTATACATTTTGTGTGGTTACTCGAGGTTTACAAAAATGCATCCTTAATTTATCGTAGTCTACTTATACTTAATATTGTATCATTTCATATAAAATATAACCACGTATAACAGTATAAATCCTTTCAATCCCCTTCCTTTGCCTATTGTTATCATATATTTTACATTTACATATGTTATAAACCCTGCAATGCATTGTTGACAATTTTAAACCATCAGCTGTCTTTCAAAGAAACTAAGAGAAAAAATGTAATTTTTACCCACATATTTAGCATTTTTTTATGTTCTTTATTCCTTCCTGCAGATCCAAGTTTCATCTGTTGTCATGTCCTTTTAGCCTGTAAAACTTACTTTAGCCTTTCCTATAATGCATTTTTGCTAGTAACAGATTATCTGGCTTTAGTTTATCTGAAAATGTTAATCAAAATACTGAATCCACCTGCCCATATACCATTAAAAATAATCCATACATTCTTCAGTGTGGCAGAGACATCTATTCCTCGCAAAATATCCATAACCTACTCGATTTCTCAGCCCTTAGCAATTAGGCAGGTCACAAGTTCTGTAAGTTTGTTACTTCCAGGCAAAGCATTTAAGAGCAGCTATGAGGTTTCCCTTAGGAAACCTCTGCAATCATAGAGGCCATATATTATAAATATTTCAACTACAAGATAGTGAAAACTCTGTCAGCCTAGATCCATGAACGACTCTGGAGCAAAGTCCTTTCCCTTCCCCATCCGGTGATCTGTACTGGACTGCATTATACAAATTTTTGTTGTATCTATCTACTGAGATTTGGGGATACTTTGTTTCCTGGTCTAGCCTAGCCTAGTACACCTGCTGATTTGAAATTATATACTAAATTATTACGATATATGGTTTTTAGGATTCCCTTTCTATTTTACTGATCTATCTGTCCTTTCTGATACCAATACTAAACTCTTTTGATTTTTATAACTTTATAATACAGTATGATGTTTGTTGGGGGGGGGACATACAGTATCATTACTCTTTTTTTCAAAAATACCAAAATAGTCTCAAATATACCATCCTTAGAAGTCACCTTTAACTTAACTTTAATCATATTACCAAAAAGAGTCCAATTGGGGTTCAACTTATATATAATATTTATTTAACTAAATTGAGACTTCTTATCCAAGGACACATCAGATCTTTCCACTTGTTCACCTTATTTACATCCCACAGTAAAGCTTTATAATTTTCTCAATATAGATTCTGCACACTTCATTTAAGTTTATTCCTTACCATACTGAATGATATATTTTTACCACTGTATATTCTCACTGATTGTTTAATGTATATATTGTTGACTAAAACCTGTATATGACCCTATTTACTACATTGGAATCATCTTCATGGCTAATTCATCCTCCTGCATCATATATATTTGTATATATATTTCACAGAATTATGAATTCCATATGGCCCGCTTGATTAGGTCACCAAAGTATAGAACATATTTTGAAACTACTTTTTTGTTGTGTTGTTTAAAAACTGAAAGGGACCTTAGAATTATCTAGTCTACCTTTCTCATTTTTTATGTAAAATTATAAAGGCTATTTAAGAGAAAACACTTCAGTTTCAAGGCCATACTGATTTCAGCTTAACACATATTCATTGAGAACTTGCCATGCTTTTGATATCCTGATTCTAGGAAGCCCAGAACATGCCCCAACCACAATCTAAGATAGGCATATAGTAGCAGCTCAATAAATGTTTCTTTGATCAATTTGATTGCTTATTTTGAAACAACAGTGTCATTGCTAGGGGTTACTGCACATCAAATTTATGGAAAGCAAGCACTATGATCATGAAAATTATTTGAGCGTGCTTCTGCATCAATTCATAGTTACCACAAATTCTTTTGTGAGTTTCGGAGAAAAAATCTGCCTTTGTAATTGGAAAAACATAAGGATGTCCATTTGGAGCTCCAGCAGGAAGCAGGTGAAAGGATTTCTTCTCCTTCTTGGGCTTCCCAAAGTATTTTCCACCTTACAATAAATTACACATGGTTCCCTGGCCCCGGAAGCCTAATTTTCTAAGCTTGTCTTTAAACATGGCAGGGGTTTGCAGACAGCTGCCACTGGAAACATCTATGGCTTTATCTCCTTCAGTGAACAGCTGAGTACATTAAGATATAGCACCACTTTCTCAAGGGTTGCATCCAAGCCAAAGGAGATTAGGACAAGACTCAACTCATGCACACAAAAGATAGAACAAGTTAAAAACAGAAGTTAATTTTCAAGAGGTTAAATTAAGAAACATGGATAATCAAGTCAATGTGGGTTAGGGAGAAAAACTAGGATGTACCAGGTGAAATCTCTGATGTTAAGATTTATCACATAATCAAGGCTAAGACCATATCCTTTGTAGCTTAAGTCTCAACTCTGCCATTTTCTAGCTGTGTGATCTTTACATTTTACTTAACCTCTCTGAGTTTCAGTGTCCACATCTATAAAGTGAGGATAACATTATACCTACCTTAAAAGGTCTCTGCGAGGACTCTATATGATCCTTAATAAACACTTGCCATGATGCCTTGTGCACAGTAAGTCTCAATTAAGTAACACAGACCCAAGGAAGGCAGTTGAATATTAACAGATAACAAACAGTCTGACCCAGGAGAGAGGTAATTATGCTCACACATTTTTAAGCCAATAGTTTAAGAGCTGATTAAAAAAAAAATAAATTTATTTATTTATTTATTTTTTTGGCTGCGTTGGGTCTTCGTTGTTGTGTGCAAGCTTTCTCTAGTTGCAACGAGCAGGGGCTACTCTTCATTGTGGTACGCGGGCTTTTCGTTGCGGTGGCTTCTCTAGGCGTGCAGGCTCAGTAGTTGTGGCTCGCGGGTTCTAGAGCACAGGCTCAGTAGTTGTGGCGCAGGGGCTTAGTTGCTCCATGGCACGTGGGATCTTCCCAGACCAGGGCTCGAACCCGTGACCCCTGCATTGGCAAGTGGATTCCTAACCACTGAGCCACCAGGAAAGTCCCAAGAGCTGATTTTAAATCAATCAAAATTGAGATATTATTTCAAGCAATATCATTCCTTTTAATTCAACTCCATATCAAGGCAGTAGGCTAGGCACTGTGGATTACAAGGATGAAGAAGGCATGGTTTCACCTTTCAGTGAACACTAAATCTAAGAGTGGGGAAAGGAAAATCACAGTAGAATATGATGGACTGTAATGAGTACTATATGACCATCAAAGAGCTCTCTGAGGGAGAGCGATTGTGTTGGCTGATGTGATCAGGGAAAGCTTTAAAAAGGAGGGGATATTTATACTGAGCCTTGAAGAATCAGTAGGGTTTTGAGAGACGGAAGTAACTGGAGATGGTTGACTAAAGGAATGAATAGAAAGAAACAGGACCAGAAACAAGAAATGAAGGGGACTGATTATACATTTATTCATTCATTTATTCACGCATGTGATAAATACTGGATGTTTGGGAATCAGAGTTTATTGAATTTGGTTAGAATGCAGAATGTGGGGAAGCTGGAAATCAATCCACAAACAGGTAAGCGGGGGCCCAGGCATGGAGGGTATATGGATACCATGCTATGATCCCAAGTATGGGAGAGTCACCAGAAACGACTGGAGCTCTGCTTTTAAGATTATTATCCCACAGGCGGAAGGTCCTTAAGGGAGTCCTGATGAGAGGTCACGAGGGTCTAGATTTGAGGGCGGCAGTAAGAACACAGGAGGACAGCTGGCAGGATTGATCACTGGTTTGGCAAGGATATAAGCCCAAAATAAATTATGTTCTTCACCGCCGTGACTAAGGAAAGAGTCGTTATCAAGTTGGCATGTCAGGAAGAAGCTGATATGGGGGAACAAAGGGGAGGAATGATGATGTTAAGATCAAATGAACATCATGATTTTGAGGTTTTCATGGGGAAACGTGAAGAAGACTTGGGATGAATGAAATTACTAAGAACCAAGAACCGTGACCATGGGAGCCTCAGGGAAGCAAGGGGCACTCTTGAAAAATTAGGCACTGAAGAACTACGTTCAGCTCTCTCAAAGGAACCAAGATCTGCTTCATCAGCTTCCAGCATCATTAGGACCAGCTGTCAACAGCAACCCTGTATGGCAGCAATAAGTAAAAATAAGAACGTCCCCTCTTATGAGCACTTTCACATTCTTTTGTGCTCCTAGAATCTAATTTGTGGTTCTTGGAAACTTCCAGAGATGGGAGACCTTGAAGGAAGAAATGCAAAACTTCATGCTATTCTGACAGAACTCAAACAGGATTTAACTGAAAAACATGTGACCCTATTTCAACCCAGCTTTGGGGAGCAGTTCTTATTGTTTATTATTACTGTTATTTATCAGGATGACCATGGTGACAACAATGATGAGTGTCTCATGAAGAGAAAGTAGCCCAGCCCAAGTTCATACTTTCTAAGGAATAAGAAAAATGAGCCACACGCAGGATGAGGACAGGGGTCCTCTCCTTGCCTTCTGCTGGAGGTCCCACCGATGTGGTGGCTGCGAGTGCCCGTGAGGAAATGCTCCCTGTTAAGGAGTAACGAAGGGAGATGGTCTGGTTAACTAACAGGAGACGAAATTTAGATCTAGGAGTACTCATCTCTGCAAATGTGCAAATCCTAGCAGCTAAGCAACGACTAGTGGACAAGCTCCATTTATGTTTGTAGAATTACATTCAGGGATCCTCATAAAATTGTTTCTACTCTCGTCACGGGGAGAACTGAATTAATTCCAATGAGGGTAAATGTGTAGATTTATCCCATAGAAGACAGCTAGGTTTCTAGCAGAAATCAGTGTTTTTCCTTCTGAACTTCTTCCAGAGTGGTCTCAATTTCCAGGGGGTTAGTCTGAGAACTTCAGTAGCATGGTTTCCACTGTGGATCTCATAGATACAAATTGAGTTTACAGGATTTAAACTTTACTTTTTTTCAAAGTGCTTCCCCAGCTAGGATTTCTATTGGTTATAGCAACCCTGTGATGCAGGCCAGATGTTTGATGAGGAAGCTCGGGCAAAGAGAAGTTCTACCGCTTTTCAGAGCATGCACAGCTGCTGGGTTTAGTGATAGACCTAAAACTGGAACCCACTCCCTCTCTTGCCAGCCAGCCTCCTGATGGCAACACACTGTGCTTAAAAATCAGAAAAAAACAAGTGAAGATTGACAGTTTCCTTATTGAAGTAGCCTATTTCCTAATGAACTTAGAGCTAAGGTACCAACCACAGAAGCAATGATAAACATGTTCTTCTGAGGCTTTACAAATCACTCATTTTATTTATAAAAACATGGTGGAGCCAAAACAAATAAAGAGCTACACATCTACCATCTATTAAGGGTTTGCTATATGCATTGCAAAACAATCTACACTATATTTTTTTCTCACTACTTAACCTTGTAAGGAAGGTATTATTCTCCCCATGTTACAGATATAAAAACAAAGACCCAGAAAAATAAACTAACTTGCTTTGATATAGATGTAACTATCATGTGTTTAAGTCCTGGTATCATACATGACTCTGCATTCATGCCGGACTGTACTCTTTCACCCTTATCTCCGGCTTGGAGTCATAAGTACTTCCCCTTGACCAGAGGAGACCAGAGCTTACAGCTTCCAGGGTCCCTGAGCTGTTGCAAGAAGACCAGAAGGAGACAAGATGGCCCTCACAGTGTGTGACCTTAGCCTGAAAACGACTCGTGGCTTTGGCATGACCAAAGCATGTGTCTGCAGTGTGGTTCTGTAACTGGGCACAGCTGTGATGGGGCAAGTCTGCCACTGGGGCCATCCACCTTCTGGTCAAGTGGCTTCATGCAAGATCTGGTCTTCTTTATTTTTTTTTAATTTTTTTAATTTTTCTTTGGTACGCGGGCCTCTCACTGCCGTGGCCTCTCCCGCTGCGGAGCACAGGCTCCGGACGCGCAGGCTCAGCGGCCATGGCTCACGCGCCCAGCCGCTCCGCGGCATGTGGGATCCTCCCGGACCGGGGCACGAACCCGCGTCCCCTGCATCGGCAGGCGGACTCTCAACCACTGCGCCACCAGGGAAGCCCGAGATCTGGTCTTCTTTAAACTTGGTTTCTCTACTCTCATGCTCATCCAAGTGTAAAGTATCTGCAAAGAGTTAGAAAAACTATGCTTTTCAGGAGCATGGTTAGGGGAGGACTAAAAACTCCAACATACAAACTCTCAGAGGTCCAAGGGGCCATCCTGGAGTGCCAGAATCCCACACTGGATATGAGGGGAGACGACGACACTGCCCCTCTAATGCGGGCGCGGGGGTGGGGTGATTTTGGCACCAGGAGGAAGAGCTGTTTCCTATGTTTAGCATCAATGATGCTGCCTTGAACGTATACGTGCACATAAGTGACTTGATATAATCATACCCGCCCCCAAATCTGGAATGAACTTCACTAACAACATGAACTCTAAACTGAACCAAATTCAACAATTATATTCTACTGACTTATAGAAGAAAATTTAAATGTTTAACTTTTGGTGCGGGGGGCGGTCATTCTTAGGTCACTCATAAAGATGGCCGCTAGGTAGCCATGTGAGAGACTGAGTGAGCCCTCCCTGAGTTCTGGTGCTTTTCCTTTTCCTGGTTCCAGGCCCTTCCTGAGTCCAGGTTCCAGGGCTCCATGAATTGCTCCTATTTTTGCATGAGAACCAACCAACAAATGGTGGAAGTGTAGAGTAACAGATAGTTTTCTTACACTAGGTTTGTTAGTTAAGTTATACAGTTTCAAAACATAGAAGTATTAGGCAGTATTAAAAAGTGGTTAAAAAATGTTACTGGCAAGTAAGTGTTGAATCTCAGTGCCATCATTAGGACAATTTATTGACTCCCTCTAAAGTCTAGTTATCTCCATTTATAAGATGGGAATTATGACCCAAACCTCATAGGACTGCCACCAAAATTAACTAACATATACACAGTGAGCAGGTTTACCTGGAATAAAGGACAAGGACTGTTGGAGAAAAGTTCCAGAAAGGGCAAAGGTTGTATCATGGAAGGTTTTGTATGCTATGCTAAGAAGGTGAGACTTTGTATTTCAGGCAACCAAGCAATTAAAGGGCTTTGTCCTGGGGAAAGACAAGGTCAAATTTCCATTTTAAAGAGATCACACAGAGAGAATATGGGTCAGGGAGATTGGAGAGGAGACAGGAAAGAGATAAAAGGGACCCAGAATAGGGGAAGAATTGTGGCCCAAATCCAGGGGATTAATGATGGAGGCCTAGGTAGAGCAGTTGGCATTGGGTTTAGAAAGTGGGAGACAGCATTCTCCCAGCCCTCGGAGTGCAGATATTTAGATTATGAATGGAGTGAGTTGAGCTCCTCCTACTGCACAATACCTGTGAAGAGGTTTTTTGTTTTTTTGTTTTTGTGTGTGTGTGGTTTCTTTTTTTAAGTCACATGTCCACTAAGTATACCACAATGGGGAAAGGGTTCTGTATTTCAGGACCTTAGGAAATGAATCATAAAATCAGGGAAGCTTGAGTTTCTAACAGTGTCACTATTGCCTTTCATCCCCCAATTATACCCCAGAATGGAAAATCTCTTTATTCAAAATAAACCCCAAATAAAACCCTGCATTATCCATTAGAGCACAGAACCAAAGTGTCACTGTTCTTTATCTAAGAAGGTACGATATATCAAAAGCAGTGTGCCAACAAGGAGAATAACTATGTTAAGGGTCATTGTTCAGGAAAAATCAGAGGGGATCTAGCAGCTTTATCTCTGGGCCACAGTGAAGTGGTCTCAGAGTCCCTGCTTTTCCAGATACCAGCTCGGAACTCATTGCTTGAATGTGGGCTGCCCAGAAGGCATCAAGAGGACGAATGAAATGTTTCGGTTGTCCACACTAGTTTAGAAACACAATAAATATATATACCAAGCCTGTGACTACCTGTATCTTTTTCTGTTGCCTGTGCTTATTCTAATTATTGTTGGGAGTGGAGAGCACAGAATGAAATTAAGTTTCATAGAAATGTCTGATTTACAGGATGCAAGTGAAACTCTTTACAACAGTTTTGGAATTAAGACAAAAGATCAGATGTGTTCCATGAGTCCTGTACTGCAAACTGAATGCATCAGTTTAAGCTGGGCCCCTACCGTCTCTAACCTCTACTCCCCTTTTCCAGTCCACGAGCCACCCCTGCTCCCTGCCTACACACACACACACACACACACACACACACACACACTGAAATCATTTTCAACACTGTATTTAACACTTCAGTTCATCTTTGGGGGCAAGTGAAAAGGGCTACCAGCCTCTTTCTGAAATCCAACAAGTCTAATAGCTGGAATTATTTTCTTAAGAATAATGAGATTGAATGCTGTAGTTTCTGTGTGAATGCCCTGGAGATGGCAGATGTTATTTATACACAGAATATTCCTCAGAATACAATCATGAAGAAGGACACATTTTACTTTCTGTGGCTTTTAACTCCAGAGGTCAGCCCAGTGCCTTGACACATCATAGAATTTGCAAGACAGCTCTGGGAGTTTGGTATCTCCTGGCTTCAGCACTTACAAACTCTGCACCCTTGTACAAGTTCCCTAACTTGCTCTCTGAGTGTCAGTTTCTTCACCCGTAAGGTGGGGATAATAACAGTATCTACATCATTGTCATAGGGCTGGGGTGGGGACTAGTTAACAATTCAGGGAAAGCCCTCAGCGCAGCCAGGCGTACACGAAACACTCAATATACGTTAGCTGTTATCATTGTCTTAATTATTAACATAACTATTTTTGCTGGTCAGAAACAATATGATAATGAAGATAGAGGAAAAGTTATTGAGGTTTCTCCAAGATACAATTCAGTACGATGGGTCCTTTCACCCAAGGTTGGTTGCAATCTGACGTATATTGCTTTGAAATGTCCAGTCCTTTTAGCTTCACCATCACGGCTCTCTCCTTCCTTCCTTCCCTTTCTGAGTGGGTTAAAGATGAACCTGAACCCTGTGAGGAGGATTTACTGAGGTAAGGAACAAGGCTGGGCTGGAGGTAGGCAGTGTGAACCCAAATCCTATCTCTTCCACTTGAACAAGTTCTTTAAAAGCTCCAAATCCTTGCTGCCTTCTCTCTAAAGCAGGGATAAAAATATCCATCTATAGTGTTGTTGTGATTATTAAGAATGAACGAAAGAATAAGTGTAAAACAAATGTAAAATATGATCATGGAAGGAAACAGGGCAATGTGTTTCTTTCCCTCCCAGGGTGACCCCAAAGGACACATGTCATAAATTCAAAGGAATCCCTCCTTCATGAACCCGTGAAGGCTGCAAAGTTCTTATCAGGGCACAGTGACATCTAAAGATGAGCAGGTATGTCTACTGCACATCCTGTCCCAGGATGGAGCGAGCATCCACAGAGCAGGAACCAGCTCAGGTCAATGTCCTGAACACCACCACCAGCTCGCTCTTCCTTCAAGAGTCTACTGTGTAGTTCACTTTCTCAATGAAGCCCTTTCACATTTAATGGAGAGGGTTAAGTATCCTGCCTTTTCCCTGATTATAAGAAGAAACCTCAAGCCCAAGCTAAAACCAGTGAAAGAAAGACATTCAACAACAAAACATTGGGAGTATTTGTTTATGTTTTTTTTTAATAAATGTGAGCCTTGAAGGTCATAGGCTGCCTTTTAAATCTTTACCTATTTAGTTATTGCCTATTTTGTATTAGAATCAGAGACTACATTTAGGAAAAATTTTAAATGAGAACACTGTGTCAAAGAGAAAAATAAAAGTGAGAAAATTAAAGGAAGTTGGGGTAAGGGCATAAAAAAGGTTTAGCAAAAATTGTGTGCTGGACCATAGATTTCGTTTCCTACTTCCAACTGGGAAGGAAAAGTGATAAGCTTTGAGACTGAGAGCATGCATAAGATGAAAAGCCAGAGAGTGAAGTGTAGTTGGTGAAGTGTAGTTGTCCCTGGTATTGAGACTAGAGACAGACTTTTCCCATGAGCCCTTATGAAGGAGGACTGTGTCATGGCTTGCAGCTAGTCTTCCTAAATTCACTCTTGTCCTGTAAATCTGTCCTCCTCTCAAAAACCAAAATGATCTTCCCAATGAACAAAGTTTATTACATCACTTTCCAGCTGAGTATCTCTCAGTGTCTTTTTGTCCCCACTGGAAGTATGATTCTTGTTGTGCTGGTAAACGTTTAACAATCAGCTCGTGGAAGGAGGCAAAGGCCCTGACTTGCAGCACTTGCCAGTTATTGTGGTGTAGATATACTCCTACTACGGCTGATTTCAGGTTACCAAAGTGATGTCACTGAAAGCAGACTGGGAAGAGATGTATACAAATACACTACTGTATAGAGTTTCCACCATATAGATACCTCCACAACACAGAAAATAGCAAAAAAAAGGAATCAACCGGTGATGAGTCTTGAGTACCATCTTTTAAAAATATGATATATTTAGTCGTAAGTTTACATAACTGAACTTTTTTTAAGTTTTTTTGATGTGGACCATTTTTTTTGGTCTTTCTACATTTTTACTGTCTTAAGATTATAACCCTATAAACTCATTTATCAACTATCTTCCCTTTTTTATATTATTCTTGGCACTCAACTAAGACTGCTGCAGTCTATCGTACCTTGTATTTTTACATTCTCAAATAAGAACTTAAGATTATAAAATGTGCATAAACATTGTATAAAATAATTTTGTCATTCAACATATTTGAAGAGATGAAACTTTTATGCCAAAATTTACATAAGAGGATAAATATTATGAATCAATCTTCCTTTTAAAGTCAAATGACAGAAAATTCAAGCCCTGTGCATTGTTTTAAAGTCTAATGATATGAATCAACCTTCCTTTTAAAGTCAAATGACAGAAAATTCAAGCCCTGTGCATTGTTTTAAAGTCTAATGAAAACATTTCTTGGGCCACAGTATTGACAATGTAGAAAATTTTAAATATTGGAGGTGGGATTATGGAAGAAAACATGAAAATTTCAGATGTCTTCTAGCTTACGAAAAGTTACCGACCCATCAAAGCCACTCCCTATGTGCCAAAAAACGATCTGGCATAAACCAGTCCTGTCAGTAGAGGAGGTTACAGTGACATTTGTGTTATTAACACTTCTAGACTTCTACTTTTTCCAAGAATAGAAGCAAAATGTTTAATAATTCCCCCACCCCCAAATCCTTAAACTCAATATCACAGGCACAGAATGTAAGCAAATGTGGGATGTTCTCCAACAGATAAGTAACAGCACAGCTATGTTATTCTCAAAAATACTGTCTAGATATTCTTTCCTCTAAAATCAAATGCTCAGTGGCCACACTTCTAACAGTCTGCATTAGCTGACATTAAATACATTTGTTGTGCCACAAGGATGTGGACCATTTTTAAAGTCTTTATTGAATTTGTTACCATACTGCTTCTGTTTTACATCTTGGTTTTTTGGCCTCAAGGCATGTGGGATCCTAGCTCCCCGACCAGGAATCGAACCCACACCCTCTGCATTGGAAGGTGAAGTCTTAACCACTGGACCGCCAGGGAAGTCCCGTACATAACTGAATTTTTAATGATAACTGTATTGAACAATAGCTTGCAAGATTCTGGTCTATTTAGCACATGACTCTCTCAAACCCATAAGCTGATTCCAACACAACACTGCTTCAGAGCCACCCTAAGATCTGTCCCCAGTTGTTTCCTCCAGGCTCATTCCTGGCCTCCTGCTCTCTCATACCCTCTACTCAAGACGTCCTGAAGCACTGCAAATCATCTCTGCCTTCTCTTGTTTCTGAGCCCTTGTTATAGGCTGTTCCCTTTGACTGGAAGACCATAGCTAATGCTTACTTGTCCTGCAGATCTCCATTTACACATTTTCCCCTCCAGGAAGTCTTCTCTAGTGTTGTAAACTGGTGTGAGAGATGTGTAGTACAGACTGAACTTGGCCCGAACCTGGCCTTTCTCCTTGACTCCTTGGAGGAAATCTCCAAACCCTTGGAATGCCCTGGGATAAGAGCATCCTTGTTTAAGGGATTAATCTCCAAAATATATGAACAGCTCATACAGATCTATGTCAAAAAAACAAACAACCCAATCAAAAAATGGGCAGAACAAGGGGGAGGGGGATAGGGGAGGGAAGGAATGGGAGTTTGGGATTAGCAGAGGTGAACTATTATATATAGGATGGATAAACAGCAAGGTCCTACTGTATAGCACAGGGAACTATATCCTGTAACAAGCTATAATGGAAAAGAATGTGAAAAAGAATATATATATATATATGTATAACTGAGTCACTTTGCTGTACAGAAGAAATTAACACAACATTGTAAATCAACTATACTTCAATAAATCTAAAAAAAAAAATGGGAAGAATAGACATTTCTCCAAAGAAGACATATAGATGGCCAAAAAGCACAAGAAATGATGCTCAATATCACCAATTATCAGAGAAATGCAAATCAAACTACAATGAGGTATCACCTCACACCATCAAAATGGCCGTCATCAAAAATTCTACAATCAAATGCCGGAGAGGGTGGACAGGGAACCCTCCTACACCGTTGGTGGGAATGTAAACTGGTGCAACCATTATGGAGAACAGTATGGAGGTTCCTTAAAAAACTAAAAATAGAGCTACCATATGATCCAGCAATCCCACTAATGGCCATGATTTGAAAAGATACATGCACCCCAATGTTCAATGCACCACTATTTACAACAGCCAAGACATGGAAACAACCTAAATGTCCATCAACAGAGGAATGGATAAAGGAGATGTGGTATATATATATACCATGGAATATTACTCAGCCATCAAAAAGAATGAAATAATGTCGTTTGCAGCAACATGGATGGCCCTAGAGATTATCATAGTATGTGAACTAAGTCAGACAGAGAAGGACAAATATCATACGATATCACCCATATGTGGAATCTAATTTTTAAAATGATATAAATGAACTTATTTACAAAAGAGAAACAGACACAGATTCCAAAAACTTATGGCTACCAAAGGGGAAACGTGGCAGGGGGCGGGGTAAGGGGTAAATCAGGAGCTTGGGCTTAACACATATGCACACTACTATATATAAAATAGATAACCAATAAGACCCTGCTGTATGGCACAGGGAACTCTACTCAATACTCTGTAATGACCTATATGGGAAAAGATTTTGAAAAAGAATGAATATATGTATATGTATAACTGAACCACTTTGCTGTACACCTAAAACTAACACAACATTGTAAATCAGCTCTACTCCAATAAAATAAAATACAAAATTAAAAGTGTCCTTGTTTATTTGAGGACTTGGGCCACACTGAAGAGTGCATGCTGGGCTTCCCTGGCGGCGCAGTGGTTGAGAGTCTGCCTGCCGATGCAAGGGACGTGGGTTCGTGCCCCGGTCGGGGAGGATCCCACATGCCGCGGAGCGGCTGGACCCGTGAGCCATGGCCGCTGAGCCTGCGCGTCCGGAGCCTGTGCTCCGCAACGGGAGAGGCCACAACAGTGAGAGGCCCGAGTACCGCAAAAAAAAAAAAAAAAAGAGTGCATGCTAACAGTGCGATTTATGGTGGAAGTTTTGGGCTGCAAGGTATCAGTTTGACCTCTAGATGGCCTGGAAATGAAGGTCAGCCACACGGGTGGTCAACCATATCTATGGAACTAATAAGCCCTAATAAAAACACCACATACCAAGACTCTGGTAAGCCGCTCTCGGGACAATATTCTGTAAGTATTGTGACACATCACTGATGGGAGAAGGCCACACTGTCCATGACTGCAAAGGGAGAGGACAACTGGAAGCATCACATTTGGAACTCTCTGGGCTCTGCGTCATCTTACCACTTTCCTTGGCTGATTTTCATCTCTATCCTTTGCTGTCATAAGCCATAATTATGAGTATAACCACCTTCAGTGAGTTCTGTGAGTCTTTCTAGTGAATCACTGGAACGGTGATGGTCTTGGAGACCTCAAAATTGCAACTGGTGTCGGAAGTCAGGGTGGTTTGAGGGATTCCCAAACTTTCCAGTGGCCCTTTCAGGTGCTTTTATTGTAGTACACGTATCACCCTATGTAGTGTATGCCTGTTTATCTGTCTGAGAATAGGGACTGTGCCTTATTCACTATTACATCTCTAGAACCCAATTTCCAGCAAAATGTAGCCATTCAAACACTGATAGAATGAATTTAATGGACATGTCCTCATATTGATATAAGAACCGCACACTTGTTCCCTAGGACTACTTTTATTATAACACAAATCAATTAAACTGAGGAAATAATGCCCAACAGACATTCAAAAAAACCAACTTCACAAACAGCCAAGAAACATGTCTTTTTGAATCTCTCTCTTTGATGATTTCACTTGATCTAACAAAAGTATTTAGACTAGAGAGAAGTGGAAGATTATTCTTCAGTTACATTTCCATCAGTATTGTTTCCCCCAACTGACCTTCTAATAAAAAATACACTGAAGGGGCTTCCCTGGTGGCGCAGTGGTTGAGAGTCTGCCTGCTAATGCAGGGGACACGGGTTCGAGCCCTGGTCTGGGAGGATCCCACATGCCGCGGAGCAGCTAGGCCCGTGAGCCACAACTACTGAGCCTGTGCA
>NC_041233.1:14004747-14014076 GCF_002837175.3 Physeter macrocephalus | reverse complement strand
AAGAGAGGCCGCGATAGTGAGAGGCCCGCGCACCGCGATGAAGAGTGGCCCCCACTTGCCGCAACTAGAGAAAGCCCTCGCACAGAAACGAAGACCCAACACAGCCAAAAATAAATAAATAAAATTTTTAAAAAAATTACACTGAAGAATATGGGGGCTTATTTTCTGGGATATACCTGAAGGGCAGGTAGAAGGATTGGTCCAGAAGCTTCTTCAGCTAGCTGAGTCCAGGGTAAGATTAACACAGATCTGAGTGAAATACAGGCATGTGACCAAGACACCTGTGAGCTGAAGGCTATCACAAGGCTGCATAGAGACAAAATTTCTTTTCTTTGTTCTATACAAGAGTACAAACAGCTGCTAACGTTACCTGGGTCTACCACAGACAACATGACAGGTCAAGTTCCTTAACCTCTCTGAACCACAGTCTCCTCACCTGCAGAATGGGTATAAGAACAACCACGCTGCTTCACAGAGACGTTGCAGGGATCAAAGCACGTAGTAAGTGTAAGAGATTTGGAAATACCAAAGCATATAATAGTGTTCTTCTACTACTATTAGCATACTAGAGAGATGTCCCACCTAGGCACTTACTTAATGGTATCTGAGATTGTTAATTAGTTGCAAAGAAAATGCAATGAATCACCAAGGTCTACCAGGTAGCAGATCAAAGCTATGACATAAATGGTAGCAGCTATTTTTTACTGAGTACTTAACACGTGCTGGGGACTGGGCAAATTCCTTTACACTATATCATTTTATCCTCACAACTCTGCAAGGTACAAGGATTACTATCCCCATTTTACAGATGAGGAAACTGAGACTCAGGAATATGAGATAACTTGCCCAAGGTCACAGAGTTGATACGTAGAAGAGCTGAGACTCCAGCCCAGATGTGTCTCTCTGAAAAACCCAAACTCTTACCATGATGTAGACCTGCACTGCTGTGGAGGGGCCAGAAGAGGGAATATGTGGTATGTTGCTGATCGCGGTGCAGTTATGATTACAGACTTAGTCATCGCCCTCTCCAAAATTCACACGAATCTGGGTGGGCTGAGGGGGGATGGAGTCTGGATAGTTTAACATAGAAGGTATCACCTGCCATGAACCACAGTAAATACTGTGACCCCCATGTCAGACTGGAGTCCAAAGACCAGAAAAGAATGCCTATGGGAAGCCTGAAATTTAAGTCTATTTTGTAATCCATCTGAACAAGGTGCTGAGACAAAAGTAATTCATGACAACTTGTTCTCCAACTGTGAATTCTGGGGAACATTTCCAGTATTCATTAGCTCTCAGATTCACACTTCCACCTGTGTGTTGAAGAGCGGTTTTATCAGTTCCTAGAGCAAGAGGATAAAATAGAGAGAGGAAGTGACTTTGTCTCATTTTTCCTTTAATTTGCGATTTTTAAATGTCAGCAGAGTGATTACGAAGGTGGACAGCAGTCCTCTAACTCCTACCTTCCCCGGCTCCACAGTCCTTCACCCCCAACCCCGTCAAATCTTTAGGCTCCTTTCTGTCCTTTCTAATGTCACTGGGTTTCTCTCAAACGGGATTCTTGTTTTAACTGAATTATGTCTAGAGTAGGCTTTGTTAGGAAGCGATTATCACCTATAATCGCCTATAATCACTTTTTTGGCCCATAAATATTAAAATGGACCTTATTTTAAGGCTACTATAACCTGAATGTCCCTGAGGTTAATGCTACAGCAACACTCAGTGAATTTCTGATTTTCAGCACAAAAACTTAGCTAGAGAGAAAACGCCCATCATCTGGGCAGTCAATTCACAGAGCTCTTCTCAGGTAGCAGAGTCAGAATCTCCCAATGCATTTAACTGGATGGTTACGCTCAACTTACGAGTGATCTTCTAATTCTTCCCTCCACAATGCTTACCTTATCATCCACTAAGCCTGTTTCCTACTTATGACCTATGACAACCTAGCCCAGCTTGATTAGCATCTCAATCAGGCTAGAAGTACAATGTATAGACTTTTTCTTACACCAGTGCTACAATACCCATCCCCTGCCTCCCAACCATAGACCTTACTAATGTGTTTGAAATTTCACAACTCTGGTAATTTAAAAGTATCCTGTCAACCCCCACCCCCCCCACACCCAAACCCCCACCCCCCGCCCAGCCCTGCCCCGCTTCTGCTAATTCGTGCTCAGGGAGAAACAAATCGGAACAGATGTTCTCTACTTCATTTTCCTGCATACCTGACAGAAATAGATTCTGGCATCAGTGACATTAGAAAGGAATACTGAAAAGAATTCTTGAGAAGAGAAGGAATTGAAGAGATATTGTGGTCAAAGGACAGGATGATGCCACTGACCCTGCACTTCTCATCTGCCCTCAACATCCTACCTTTTTGTCTTTGCCTCAACTTCCTAGCTCCATTCCCCTTTCAACAATCTCGTACTAACATTTGAGGTTCCACGCACCTCCGAACAAAATTTCACCACACTTTGCTAAATATTTTTCATAAAACAGAGTCGAGAGTGTGAGGCATCCATTCGATTTTCTGTTTTGCATGCTCAGTAGATAGCAATTAATGTAGAGCTGTGCCAGTAAAAACAAAAACATACAAACTCCTAAAGACATTTCTAAGGCAAGAGTTAGCTGGCTAGATAGACAAGCAGTTGTATTCTGTAAATTTAAAAAGAAAACTTGTAAACTAGGGATTTTTTTCTTAAACACGCAGATTTGATGAGCAAGGGAACAGCTTCAGAGAAGTGTATGAGAAAGTCGTATTTCTACAACTGTAAATTTTCTAAGCAGCAAGGATCTGAAACATGCTTTTTTTTAACATCTTTACTGGGGTATAATTGCTTTACAATGGTGTGTTAGTTGCTGCTGTATAACAAAGTGAATCAGCTATATGTATACATATATCCACATATCCCCACCCTCTTGCGTCTCCCTCCCTCCCTCCCTATCCCACCCCTCTAGGTGGTCACAAAGCACCGAGCTGATCTCCCTGTGCTATGAAACATACTTTTAAAAATAGCCCGACAGTGGAATCTTGGTGTGAGCAATTTACACTTGAAGTGACTGCTCTGCCTTTAGAACACTAGGAAAAGTTAGGTGTTTAATGTATCTTCCAGACAATTCACAAAGCAGTCCTTGATCAAAACCCTCTGCAAGGGATATTGACAAACCTGACCAAATGAAAGAATCTCCTGTAGAGAAAATGATCTATGAGATTACCTGCTGCCAGGTTCATGGGTCGGACTGTCAATATATAGAGAAGGATCCAGAAATAAACGTCTAATGTTTGCTATCCTGATGTCTATATTTATAGTGCTGGTAAAGCAGATGGTCAATCAAAACCAGGTAAAGCAATTACAATCTTCCCCAGCTAACATGCAAGAGAAAGAAATTGAACTCTTTGTGATGAGAAGTCAATATAGCAAGATAATCCAAAATTGCTTTTTTATTCATGTGGAGGGAATTTGGTACTATTATATCTTGTCACTTCTAATTGTCTGATTAGATGAATACAGTGCAGATGTATTAAGGTAATGAAGTCAAATACTCAATTAGAATTTATTTTTTCTTCCCTTCCTACATTGTTTGAGATCCCCACAGAATTTGGAACATAATGTTCCTTTCCCTATTGAGTTTGGCTTCTTTATATTTGGCAAATATTTATTCTTTTATCGATGTTTCAGCTGGAGCTGCAATGAACGGGTCTACTTTTCTCGTGCCTTGACTCCTGCTGTCAAACAATAAAGGTAATGTTGTAAGGTGTAAAATTATTTTGGAGACGACGTAAATCACTAATGCAAGACAGATTGTTTGCTGAATTCTAATAGCAAGCTTCTCTGAAGGGATAAGAGCAAGTGTAAATGGCAATGTTTGAAGGGGGCTGTGATTTCCAAAATGTTGACTTAGAGCTTGAGTACAGTCTGGTAAAAGATGTGTCAAATTGTGAATCTTTTGAAGGGTTAAAAAGGAACAGGGGTAAAATGAACCAGAATCTGTTTGGTAATTTTCAAAATAAAAGACCTGAATGGGGAGTGATCCCATTTCTGATTAAGAACTCAGGCTCTAGCATTAGACAAGACTGCCTGTGTCCCACCTACTGACTGCATGTCCTTAGGCAAGTTATTTCACCGCTCTAAGTCTCAGCTGTCCCATCTGTTAAATGAAAATAATGATCAAACCTGCCTGATAGAATTATTATGAGTCTTAAATTATATAATCCACGCAAAGCTCTTGGTACAGACTCTGCATCATAAGAAGCACTCAAGAAATGTTAGCTAATTGTTAGCTATTGTTGGCTAATATATAGCCTATGGTAATTATTTGAAAGCTGATGAGTATTCAGCTCAACAGGCGTCCATTCAGGGCCTTCTATGTACACAAGAAACTAAACAGATTCAAAGAAAATTAACACCCTAACCCTGTCTTCAGTTTAATGGGGTTAACCTGGTGCTCACCATTCTCTCAGAAGGTAGACTAAGGTGAGTGTTCGTGATACTATGACCACAGTACCTTCTTAAAGGCTGCTTCTTCCATTCTGACCTGCATTCTAATCCATTCTCTATCGAGGAGCACAAAGGGCTTTGTAAAACCTTCCAATGTCTTCCTGTTGAGCTTCCAATAAAACCCAAACTACTTACTCTGGGCTACTAGGCTCAGCCTAGTCTGGTACCTAGAGACCCCGTCTGCCATTTCTCCATCCCTCTGTCACTGCAATCCCCCCCTTCGCCTCCCTTCCCTACAGCGACTCTGCCTCTGCATCTTCCCTCGTCAGAACTGTTTCCCTCTCCTTTTTTTTGTTAAAAAAAAATTCAAAAAGAGTCATGTACCACAATGTTCACTGCAGCTCTATTTACAATAGCCAGGACGTGGAAGCAACCTAAGTGTCCATCGACAGACGAATGGATAAAGAAGATGTGGCACATATATACAATGGAATATTACTCAGCCATAAAAAGAAACGAAACTGAGTTATTTGTAGTGAGGTGGATGGACCTAGAGTCTGTCACACAGAGTGAAGTAAGTCACAAAGAGAAAAACAAATACCATATGCTAACACATATATATGGAATCTAAGAAAAAAAAAAAGCTGGGACGAAGTGAGAGAGTAGCATTGACATATATACACTACCAGATGTAAAATAGATAGGTAGTGGGAAGTGGCTGCATCGCACAGGGAGATCAGCTCGGTGCTTTGTGACCACCTAGAGGGGTGGGATAGGGTGGGAGGGAGGGAGACGCAAGAGGGAGGGGATATGGGATATATGTATACATATAGCTGATTGACTTTGTTATACAGCAGAAACTAACACACCATTGTAAAGCAATTATACTCCAATAAAGATGTTAAAAAAAAAAAACTTTTTATTTTTTGGCCACACTTCCCGGCATGTGGGATCTTAGTTCCCCGACCAAGGATGGAACCCGCACCCCCTGCAGTGGTAGCATGGAGTCTTCACCACTGGACCCCCAGGGAAGTCCCTCCCCTCCTTTTCTTTGTCTGGTTAATTCTAATTCTTTGTCAGGTCTCAGCTGTGATGTCACTTTCTGAGAAGGACTTCCTTAACTTCCTCACTGCCCACCACCACTCTAAACCAATTTCTCTGTGGCTTTCTCTTAGAATAACCTGTAATTTTCCTTTATAACCTTAAATATTTCTGTGATTTAAAAAAAATCTATCTCCCCTACTAGACATACACTCCTTGAAGTCAGAGACCATGACTATTTTGATCATCATTATATGCCCAGTCACTAGCACTAAGCTTGGCATATAGTAGCTGTACCATAAACATTGAAGAAATGTGTTAAAGGGTAATTACCCCCCCAAAAAAAAAGTCAAATCATCATTCTCATACTGATATAAAATGAAAACGTGTGAAAGATTTTAAGACATTATTAATGAGGGAAACAGGCAGATGTTAAATCAATTCAAAGGGGAAGTAAAAGAATAGATATATAGGGCTTCCCTGGTGGCACAGCGGTTGAGAGTCCGCCTGCAGATGCAGGGGACACGGGCTCATGCCCCGGTCCGGGAAGACCCCACATGCCGCGGAGCGGCTGGGCCCGTGAGCCATGGCCGCTGACCCTGCGCGTTCGGAGCCTGTGCCCCCCAACCTGGCCGCTGAGCCTGCGCGTTCGGAGCCTGTGCCCCGCAACGGGAGAGGCCACGACAGTGAGAGGCCCGCGTACCAAAAAAAAAAAAAAAAGATATATAGAATCCACTTATCTGGAGTATTGTAATAAATGTGCAAACTGAGAAAAACTAGCTTTTCCATAGTGGGGAAGAAATTCAACTGAACCTTCACTTGACAGATTTTTTTGCATATTTATAGACAAGACTTATTTTGCATGGCTCTTAGTTACCTACAACTTATAGAGCTAGAAAATACCTCAAAGGCCATGGAAGGCTAAAATCAGAGAACTGAGAAAGATATACTCTAAACAGTGCCTAGATTTCTACTGTAACACACATTTTCCCCTACAACAAATGGAAATTATTAAGGCACACAGGAGGGACATTTCATTCTTGGGGTGAGTGAGAGATTTCAGAAGTCTTCACAGAGGAAGAAGAGTTGAACTAAGTCTTGAAATGTAGGTAGGATTTCCGTAGTGGTAAACTACTTGACGCTTTTGAGCAGTGCTCTAGAGGAATTTTTCTGGTATTAAAGGATTCTTGCAGGCAAAAATATAGTCTCAGAGAAAAGAGCCCAGTGGAGAAACTACTTGAAAAGAGGAAGGAGCACCCAATAGGAAGGGAGAGGTCCTGAATTTTGGTTCCTACACCAACATTTCTTCTGGACTAAATTACAGATCTCTGGGCCTAATCCCAGAAATACTTCTTTTCAGCAGCTGGAACCAGGGAAACAAGGGTGAAGAAAACGGACCTGGAAATTAGATTCTGGAGTGCTGATTATCTGGATAATAAGATGGCATCCAAAAGGGACTTCCAGTTTCTCCAAAGAAGACACACAGATGGTCAAGAAGCACAAGAAAAGGTGCTCAACATCACTAATTATTAGAGAAATGCAAATCAAAACTACAGTGAGGTATCACCTCACACCAGACAAAATGGCCATCATTAAAAAGTCTGCAGGGGCTTCCCTGGTGGCACAGTGGTTGAGAGCCCGCCTGCCGATGCAGGGGACGCGGGTTCGTGCCCCAGTTGGGGAAGATCCCACATGCCGCGGAGCGGCTGGGCCCGTGAGCCATGGCCGCTGGGCCTGAGCATCCGGAGCCCTCCGCCACGGGAGAGACCACAACAGTGAGAGGCCCGTGTACTGCAAAAAAAAAAAAAAAAAAAAAAAAAGTCTGCAAACAAGAAATGCTGGAAAGGGTGTGGAGAAAAAGAGAACCCTCCTACACTGTTGGTAGGAATGTAAATTGGTATAACCATTATGGAGAACAGTATGGAGGTTCCTTAAAGAACTAAAAACAGAGCTACCATATGATCCAGCAATCCTACTCCTGGGCATATATCCGGAGAAAACCATAATTTGAAAAGATACATGTACCCCAGTGTTCATAGCAGCACTATTTACAATAGCCATTACATGGAAGCAACCTAAATGTCCATCAACAGAGGAATGGATAAAGAAGATGTGGTACATATACACAACGGAGTATTACTCAGCCATCAAAAAGAATGAAATAATGCCATTTGCAGCAACATGGATGGACCTAGAGATTGTCACACTGAGTAAAGTCAGATAGAGAAAGACAAATTTATCATATAATATCTCTTGTATGTGGAATCAAAAAAAATGGTACAAATAAACTTATTTACAAAACAGAAATAGAGTCACAGATACAAAAAACAAATTTATGGTTACTGGGGGGGAAAG
The DNA here is from genome assembly GCF_002837175.3 of Physeter macrocephalus. Lineage (NCBI taxonomy): Eukaryota > Metazoa > Chordata > Mammalia > Artiodactyla > Physeteridae > Physeter > Physeter macrocephalus. The sequence goes on along the minus strand of NC_041233.1, from coordinate 14,006,244 downwards.
GGGGAGAGGAATAAATTGGGAGATTGGGATTGACATATACATACTACTATATATAAAATAGATAACAAATAAGGACCTACTATATAGCACAGGAAACTCTAGTCAACACTCTGTAATGACCTATATGGGGAAAGAACACAAAAAAGAGCAGATATACGTAAATGTATAACTGATTCACTTTGCTGTATACCTGAAACTAACACAACATTGTAAATCAACTATATTCCAATAAAAAATTAATTTTAAAAAAGCGGGTTTCCAACCTCTAAGAGTCTGGAGGTGCAGGTGCACTTCCCGACATCATATTAAAATGACAGCTATCAGCTGAGTCTATGTCAGGGATCGTTTAGCACATGAATAGTAGGGGGAAGAAAGTCCTTATCACACAACTAGTATTTCTGAGTGTCACCTAGTACAGGGGTCAGTAAACTTTGTCTGTAAAGGGCCAGATGGTAACCATTTTAGGTTGTGCGTGTCATACTATCGGCTTGTTTGCATTACAACTACTTAACCCTGCTGTTACGGCGCCAAAGCGGCCACGGACAACATGTACACAACGCATGTGCCTGTGTTCCAACAAAACTTTGTTTTCAAAAACAAGGGATGGGCCAGATATGCCCCAGGGGCTGCAGTCTGTTAACATCTGTTTTAAAAGGCGAGTGTCTGGGTGCCAAAGGGATCATTAGAACAGTGAGCCAATGGAGGGTGCTAATCATTGTATTTACCTCCATCCCAAACAGTACTTTGCAAACAAATTCTAGAAAATACACTGTAAGAGAATTTTTTTTTTTTTTTAAAGATTCTCCTCTGAACTTTCAGAGCAACCTGTAACTCTTCCAGCATCCATCACATCCTACCTGGTACAGAGTTATCCATGCAAATGTCTTTTTTCCCCTCCTAGGATTTAAACTCCTGGAGGGTAGAGCGCATGCCATTTTCAATGTTTCTATTTGTTTCTTAACGTAAGGTAAGTGCTAAAAAACGTTTCTTGGATGAGTCAATGATATCACGTTGTTTTTTTTCTTTGTTTGTTTGATTTTGAAACTCTTATGGCCTCAATGAAATGCCAGGCCTTCCTTTGCATGTTCAGCAGTATCTCAGTGGTTTTCTGCATGAATGAAGCATCTCCTGGAGCAGGACACTTGGCTATGATCACCGCTGCATATCTGTGTCTGTTCCTCACCATTCTCCCTACTTTCTGAGACTACTCTTTTTTTTTTTAACATCTTTACTGAAGTATAATTGCTTTACAATGGTGTGTTAGTTTCTGCTTTACAACAAAGTGAATCAGTTATACATATACATATATTCCCATATCTCTTCCCTCTTGCGTCTCCCTCCCTCCCACCCTCCCTATCTCACCCCTCTAGGTGATCACAAACCACCCAGCTGATCTCCCTGTGCCCTGCGGCTGCTTCCCACTAGCTATCCACCCTACGTTTGGCAGTGTATATATGCCCATGCCACTCTCTCACTTCGTCACAGCTTACCCTTCCC
>NC_041233.1:14001785-14002854 GCF_002837175.3 Physeter macrocephalus | reverse complement strand
TTTTTTTTTGGTACGCGGGCCTCTCACTGTTGTGGCCTCTCCCGTTGTGTGGAGCACAGGCTCCGGACACACAGGCTCATTGGCCAAGGCTCACGGGCCCAGCTGCTCCACAGAATGTGGGATCTTCCTGGACCGGGGCACGAACCCGTATCCCCTGCATTGGCAGGCGGACTCTCAACCACTGCGCCACCAGGGAAGCCCAGTTAGAAGATTTTAAATCACAGTTTCAATTTCAGTGCTTGTGATTGGTCTGTTCATATTTTCTATTTCTTCCTGGTTCAGTCTCGGCAGGTTGTGAATTTCTAAGAATTTGTCCATTTCTTCCAAGTTGTCCATTTTATTGGCATACAGTTGCTTGTAGTAATGTCTCATAATCTTTTGTATTTCTGCAGTGTCAGTTGTTACTTCTCCTTTTTCATTTCTAATTCTATTGATTTGAGTCTTCTCCTTTTTTTTTTTTTTTTTTTTTGCGGTACGCAGGCCTCTCACTGTTGTGGTCTCTCCCGTTGCAGAGTACAGGCTCCAGACGTGCAGGCTCAGTGGCCGTGGCTCACGGGCCTAGCTGCTCCATGGCATGTGGGATTTTCCCGCACCGGGTCATGAACCTGTGTCCCCTGCACTGGCAGGCGGACTCTCAACCACTGCACCAACAGGGAAGCCCCCTTTTTTTTCTTTATGAGTCTGGCTAATTGTTTATCAATTTTGTTTATCTTCTCAAAGAACAAGCTTTTAGTTTTATTGATCTTTGCTATCGTTTCCTTCATTTCTTTTTCATTTATTTCTGATCTGATCTTTATGAATTCTTTCCTTCTGCTAAATTTGGGGGTTTTTTGTTCTTCTTTTCCTAATTGCTTTAGGTGCAAGGTTAGGTTGTTTATTTGAGATGTTTCCTGTTTCTTAAGGTAGGATTGTATTGCTATGGATGGAATGTCCTATAAATATCAATTAAGTCCATCTCATTTAATGTAACATTTAAAACTTGTGTTTCCTTATTTACTTTCATTTTGGATGATTTGTCCATTGGTGAAAGTGGGGTGTTAAAGTCCCCTACTATGATTGTGTTACTGTC
>NC_041233.1:13904129-14000330 GCF_002837175.3 Physeter macrocephalus | reverse complement strand
TGTGTTCTGGTGGATGAGGCTGGATCTTGTCTTTCTGGTGGGCAGGTCCACGTCTGGTGGTGTGTTCTGGGGTGTCTGTAGCCTTATTATGATTTTAGGCATCCTCTCTGCTAATGGATAGGGCTGTGTTCCTGTCTTGCTAGTTGTTCGGCATAGGGTGTGCAGCACTGTAGCTTGCTGGTCGTTGAGTGAAGCTGGGTCCTGGTGTTGAGATGGAGATCTCTGGGAGATTTCTGCCGTTTGATATTACATGGAGCTGGGAGGTCTCTTGTGGACCAGTGTCCTGAAGTCGGTTCTCCCACCTCAGAGGCACAGCCCTGACGCCTGCCTGGAGCACCAAGAGCCTTTAATCCACACAGCCAGGTACATGGGGAGTTTCTTGCCTTTTGGGAGGTCTGAGATCTTCTGCCAGTGTTCAGTAGGTGTTCTATAGGAGCAGTTCCACGTGTAGATGTATTTCTGATGTATCTGTGGGGAGGAAGGTGATCTCCGCGTCTTACTCTTCCGCCATCTTCTCTCCGCTCACATGAACTCTGGGACTACTCTTGAATGGGTGATTATTCGCCTTCTTAGGAAATGTCCTCTTAGTGGCTGGCCATGATCCATTACACATAATTCAATGCAGCATCCATATATTTTCCCCCAGGGCTGTCCTTTTCAAGTGTGTGTCTGAGAGCTTTTGAGGAAAGCACAGTGTTTTGTTTTTGGTCATTGTATATATATATACCACAGATAATAAACTGTTAATGAAAAGAAATAGCTGCATGCAAATTTCTAGTTTGCGTTTTTTTCAATTTTCCTTATGTGTTCCTTCCTTTGTGAGAATACCAAGCCTCATTTCCCTGCCTACTAATTGCTTTTTCATGAAGTGCTTTTTTTCCCCCTTTTTTCTTCTTTCTTTTCTTTCTTTTTTTCTAGCTTTTAAGCAATACCAGATGTTGAACGAAAGCAAGTTTCTCTGATTGGTATCCAGAGAAAACAAAAAGCATGTATCACTTCAAGCCTGAACTGCACAAGGGGAAAATGGACCAAACAAGGCTGCCAGGATTAAACGCACTGCGTTTAAGTTCTGAAATAGTATTTTTTTTTACCCCTCGTGCTTTCATTTTTCCTCTTTATACCCAATTAAAGAGTTAATTTTTTGTTAAGAAGAGATGATAGAATAGGAAACAGAAAAGCCACAAGAAAAGGATTTTATTTGAGACTCATCTCCTGGCTTATTATGTGATCCTAGGCCGGTTTAGCACAGTCACACTGTGGGGTGTTGAAGGATGTTTTGAGAGAAGAACGGGGTGTTTTGTAGCCAAGTAAGTTTGAGATATGTTGGGTTAAACAAGTTCAACAACAGGCTAACAAGCATCATGAATCTCCAAAGGGCTATATATAGACTGAGCCTTTCCCAATAATCGACATAGAATACTTTTATTGCAGAATATTTTATAGAACTATTGTCCCTTTGGCATACACTTCAGGAAATGCCCTCTGCTGGGAAACATAGATTTCTGGAAAAATTCGGTGCCGTGATCTTTGGTATCATTGACAATATGGTATTTCTAAAATGCCGGCTGACTGCCTAGCCTCACGCAATGTGATGTGGAAGACTCCTGAGTCCTCGGTCACCCATCTCCAAACGATGTCCTTGGAAAAATGCATCATGCACACCTGAAAGCTTACTCAGTGGGAAAGTGCCAAACCAGTGACCAGGAAAAAAATAGCTACACGATGTGTTTTAAATTACGTGTGGTGGAGCCAAAGAGGTTCTCTGCAGGTACCACGAGGCCACTGCTAAGGGAGGGATGGTTAGGGAGAAAGTCAGTTGGGAAGGACTAAGTTCTCCAGCCCTGAATCAGCAAATAAGATTCACGTGAAGACAAGATTCTGCTGTCGTAGGATAATAATAAGTGCCAAAATTGTTTTTATTTATTTTAATCTATCTTTTTTTGTCTGTAAACATCTTTTATTTATTTAGCCTTTTTCCCCCTTCTTAGTTATTTTAAATATAGCAGCTTAAAAGAATTGAAATATTACAGATAAAATTCACATGTGTGTATTTCCTCTCTCCAGTCCATTCTACCTCTTCCCTTCCAGAGGTCACTGCAGATATGAATTTAATGTGAATCCAAGCAATGCTTCTACCCTTTTGCTCAAGATATATTTACCTATTTCCCCCTTTTGGTGGACGTTGGGTTAGTTCCTGTTTTTCACTATAATAAACAGTAAGTGCTGACATTATTAGTGTGTACATTTTCACTCAATAAATGACAGGAATCGTTGCCATCCCCGTCTGCACATGTTTCCACTGCTGAGGAGAATGCTCTGGCCAGAAGAGATAAGAACTGAGCAGCAGAAAGAGGTGGGAAAAGAGTCATGAGAGAAGTGAAAGCTCCATAAAAAACAGAAGGGGTTGGGGTGGGGGATCAGGATGCAGAAGCAAGTGAGAGTTAAGGAGAAAAATGCCAGAGGGCAGCCAGTGGATGGAGAACTTGAGGAGATTTTCATGAGTGAAAGGCTCTAGGGTGGTGACGGGCAGAAAATCCTTGGGGAGGGAACGGAGACATAAGAAATGTTGCTGGAATTATGAAGTAATATTGTTCAAGTGTCTTGGGTAAAAAATGAAACTCCTTTTTTAAAAATTGCTTTTTAATACTATGCTTTTTTTTTTAATGTGGTTCTGTGCAGATACTGGATTATGTGAGTTCAGAACTCAGGGTTACAGAGATAAATGTACCATTTGCATTAGGCTTTTTGAAATACTGCAAATAGCTTGAGGGTCCCATCGTTACCTCTGAGCATTTTGAGATATTCAAGGTGCCAGGTTGGGAACGCATTGCTTAGATGAGGTTGATAAAAACCGGGAAGGACTTTAAAAGTCTCATTTAGGAAGTCCAATGAGATTAACAGCTTTTATTATTTTACTGAACTTGATAAATAACCTGAACGGGTCTGCTTTTTTTTTTTTTCCATTCAGAATCTCCTGTCACCAAGCTTTGTAACTCTTTTGCTTCTAGTTGCTATAGAAATGGTGTAAGCAATCTTGACTGACTTGTGCAGAATTCATTTCTTTCTGACACCAATGCCTTTAAAAGCTACATTCAGATTGTTTGTGAAAATTGGGTCATTGTACTGTACGGTAATTAGAAACGCTATTTTAATTGAGGCTATGAATGAGACCTGATTTTATCTTGGTTAAGTTTGATGAGTCCTTTGAGGTTATTTTTTAATCTGGGTGACTAATATAATTCTCAAGTTTCTTCTTCCTCGTTTTTCTTTTCCTGTGTGTGTGTGTGTGTGTGTGTGTGTGTGTGTGTGTGTGTGTGTGTGTGTGATGGTCTAATTTGCACTTTTTTCTGACAATTCCTCCCTCAGCTGCTTATGGTTGACTTAAACCAAAGAGTGAAGCCTTTATTTCCATCCATGCGACTTTCTGGAACCGCTCATCTTGCTGCTAACAACCATTTCACTGTGGGCATCCATTGCCTTCCCGAATCATCTCCTACCCTGAATTTATGGCCCTTTGGAGGCCCAAGGCACAATTCTCAGGTAATTTTCTCTACATTCTGTGACAAGAATGAATTCATGAGAACCAAGAGTGCTCTTTTCTTGCCATAATCAGGTGAGAGAGTCAGAATGGCTTCATCTCTCTTCTGATCTCAAACAGAATTTTGGCCATCCCCTGTACTTACAAGCGTTCTAGAGGAGTCTTGGGTGACTCAGGTGTGGACAGCCCAGGTCTCATTACCACAGATGAAATGATGAAGCCTTTTTAAGAGACTATTAAGACGTCCTGCCTCCAATTTCCTTTTTGCTCCTTCCAGACTCGTGTCTCCCTGCTTAAGCCACTGTATCACCTTAATACATGAAACTATGATGACAACTCTGCCAAAAGTACAATGCCACAGAAGAGAGAGTACGTCTTAGTTTCCGCTGCACACTTCTCTCTGCTTGCATTTTTGCATAGGGCAGTCTCCGTAGACACATTTGACTGCTCAATATAAGGGGTTACTCATCTGAGGAGAATTTATTTTGAACAAATCCTACAGCTCTTGTTTTTTTCCCCAAAGCTGTTAAAGCTGAGATCATAGAAATTACAGGGCCGAGGTGGGGCATAAAAGAGAATCCAACGTTTTCTTTTGGGGGAGACTTCAGATCAGTCTGAGGAGCGCTCGGACATTCTCCCGGGCTCCTGCTCTTGTTCTCCTCAACCAGAAGGTTTAGAAATAGCAATTAAGAGTCTTACTGTTTTCTCACTTCTGCTACTGCCAAACTTAGCTCTACCCATATTACTTGGCCTGAACGGAAAAACAGTCCCCTCCTCTTTTCTTCTTCAGTTCTCCTGTTACTTGCTTATAAATGTCTCATTTAGCTGTTCTTCATTTGCAGGAGAGCTTTCTCGGGCCTCATCAAAGCCCTCTTCTCTCACTTTTAAGTCTCCCTGCAGGTTTCTTTCTTGACTGCTTTTAAAAATCCTTTTCTTTTGGAGAGGCTCTCAACTTGCTACCTTTCTTTTCTAAAACAATCTCTAACCCATTTCCATATCCACATTGTTGTGATTTCACGAAATTGTATTTAGAAGCCTGAACAAGATGGGGGAGCTTTAGATAAATAACTCTGTTGTACTTATGCATTTGTTTAAAATGCAACTCCACAAAGTGCAAAGGAGAAGTTCAGAGAACTGGCTGAGAACTTTCCAAACTCCTCATCCAAAGCACTGGACTGGAAAGCAACCGGTGAAGTGTTTACACACCTACACACACACATACACACACGCATACACATATATGCACACACACATGCCTATACACATATACACTCACATACACACGTATGCACGTGTACACACTTACATAAACACACAGGTCTGGATATCTAATCATAATCTTTGGAAACACCCGCCAGCAAGCCAATGCTAATTTTCAAATTAACTTTTCAATTCATTCACTAAAGAAAATATTCACAAATATTAGACTTAGCCAACCAACCTATATTTTCCTTTTTCTCATTTTTAAGAAATTTCAATAACACAAAATAGGGGAGAAAATGATTGGCTTTTCTTCCTTATTCATGTGCCCTTATTCATGAAACCCACACAACACAAATCAGTGAAAAATGGCTTCTTTTTTAAACTAAGTATAACTGACTTACAATATTATATTAGTTTCTGGTGTACAACATAATGGTATGATATTCATAACCACGGTAAGTCTACTTACTAGCTGTCCCCAAAGTTACTACAGTATAATTGGTCATATTCCTTAGGCTGTATATTGCATCTCCATGACTTATTTTATAACTGCAAGTTTGTACCTATTAGTCCCTGACACCTGTTCTGACCATCCCCCCACCACCTCTCCCCCCTCTGACAACCACCAGTTTGTTCTCTGTACTTATAAGTCTGTTTTGTTATGCTTGTTTTGTTTTTTAGATTCCACATATAAGTGAGATCATATGGCATTTATCCTTTTCTGTCTGATCTATTTCACTTAGCATAATGCCTTCTAAGTCCATTCATCTTGTTGCAAATGGCAAGATTTCATTCTTTTTATGGTTAATACTCATTGTGTATGTGTGTGTGTGTGTGTGTGTGTGTGTGTATATGGCTCATCTTCTTTATCCATTCATCTATCAGTGGGCACTTAGGTTGTTTCCATATCTTGACTGTTGTAAATAATGCTGCATAGGGGTGCATATATTTTTTTCAAAGTAGTGTTTTCATTTTCTTCAACTAAGACCCAGAAGTGGAATTGCTGGATTGTATGTAGTTCTATTTTTATTTTTTCAAGGATCCCTCTCATATGGTTTTCCACAGTGGCTGCACCAATTTACGTTCCCACCAACAGTGCATAGGGGTTCTCTTTTCTTCACATCCTCACCAATACTTGTTATTTGTTGTCATTTAGATAATAGCCATTCTGACAGGTGTGAGATAATATCTCACTCTAGTTTTTATTTGCATTTCCCTGATGATTAGTGATGCTAAGCATCTTTTCATGTGTCTGCTGGATATCTGTTTGACTTCTTTAGAAAAATGTCTATTCAGGTCCTCTACCCATTTTTCAATCAGATTGTTTTTTTGATATTGAGTTGTATGAGTTCTTTATATATTTTGGATGTTATCCCCTTATTGAACATATCATTTGCAAATATCTTCTACCATTCGGTAGGTTGCTTCACACCAGTGAATGGTGTCCTTCACTGTGCAGAAGCTTTTCATTTTGATGAAGTTCCATTTGTTTATTTTTGCTTTTTTTTCCCCTTGCCTGAGGAGACAGATCCAAATAAATACTGCTAAGAACAATGTAAAGAGTTTACTGCCTATGTTCTCTTCTAGGAGTTTTATGATGTCAGGCCTTACATTTAAGTCTTTAAACCATTCTGAGTTTATTTTTGTATGTGGTATAATAAATTTGTCTAGTTTAATTATTTTTCCATAGCTGTCCAGTTTTCCCAACACCATTTATAAAAGAGACACTCTTTTTCCCATTGTATATTCTTGTCTCCTCTGTCATAGATTAAGTGACTGTAAGTGCATGGGTTTATTTCTGCGCTCTCTCTATTCTGTTCCCTTGATCTATTTGTCCATCTTTGTGCCAGTACCATCCTGTTTTGATTACTGTAGCCTTATAGTATAGTTTGAAATGAGGGAGCACGATACCTCCAGCTATGTTCTTCTTTCTCAAGATTGCTTTGGCAATTCAAGGTCTTTTGTGGTTCCATACAAATTTTAGGATTATTTGTTCTGATTCTATGAAAAGTGCCATGAACATTTTGATAGGGATTGTACTGAATCTGTAGATTGCTTTAGGTAGTATGGACATTTTAATGATATTAATTCTTCCAATCCATATGCATAGTATCCTTTCCATTTATTTGCATCATCTGCAATTTTTCATCAGTGTCTTAAAGTTTTCAGAGTATAGGTCTTTTGCCTCCTTGGTTAAATTTATTCCTAGGTGCTATACTTTTTTTTTATGCAATTGTAAATAAGACTGTTTTCTTAATTTCTCTATCTGATAATTTTGTTATTAGTGTATATAAATACTAATAATGAAAGATGGCTTCTAAAATAGCCTTTACAAAAACAATCAGGTCAGTCAAAATAACCCATAAATGTGTTAGCCAAAACTGTCAAACCGGTTTTGCAAAGGAAATCAACATTGTCTGTGAAGTAGGTTACTGAGGTATTGGACCCATATCCAAGTTCAGGTTAAATGCCATTAAGAGATATGAGCAGAAGGGAGGGAGGACAGAATCAAGAATCAGTTATTTCATGATCTTAGTCTTCTTTCTCCAAGACCTCTTCCCACAAAATGACTTTTATTCACTTACATTTTATTCACTGTATTTGTTAGAGCTGATAGATGTCAAATGTTTATCAACTTCACAAAAAGTTTGGCTAAATAGCAGCCAGTGCATCTGCAAACTTATAATTGGCTAAGGGGAGAAAAAGAGGTGTTGTTTCAGATACTGGGCAAATCAAAGGCTTCCTTTTTTTTTATATTAATTTGAATCACGATCCTCAAATTAGAATGTTTAAGAAACATTGCTTTTTAAATTGTCTTTAAGTCAAATAAATATTGACTTCAAGATACCATCCCCTGCACCAGCAAGAAATTCAAGCTCAAAAGTTAGAGTCCTCTCCTCTTCCCCTTTTCCTTCTGGCTCTCCTTCCAAAAGTTGCCCCAGCATAGGGTAGTGCTAGGAAAATGGGACCACTAGTGTTCTGTCCCAACCTCCATTTGGCACCATCTGTGTCCTCCAGCCAAACCCACAGAAGCCTCTTGAAGGCCACCTGTTTACTGTTTACAGGATGCTCTGCCAGAGCAAGAAAGACACATTACACTGTGCAGCTGTCCCTTTGTGGTTTTTCCATTCCTTTCCGGCATTTCCACTCTTCTGGTTACTGTTATTGCATTAAAAACTGCCCCCACACAGTGGTTTAAAGCAATGTCAATCATTTATCTTGCTCTGGGGAGGAAATCAGCTGAGCTAGGTGGTTCTTACTCAGAGTTTTTCAGAAAGTTGCATCAGAGAGTGGCAGGCTGGTGTCATCCTGAAGGCTTCTTACTTACGTATCTGGGATCTGGATTGGGACTGTTCAAAAAGCTGGCAGCCAGAACAGCTGGAGTTTCTCAGGCATCTCTCCTCTCTGTGGTCTCGCTACACGATCTTTCCACATGGCCTCTTCACAGTAGTCAGGCTTCTAACATGGCTGGTAAAGGCTCCCAAAGGAGATATCCCAAGAGAAACCAGCAGAAGCGGCCTGGTCTCCTACCTTAGAAGTCGCTCGGGTTCACCTCCATCACATTCTGCTCCTTGAGGCAGTCACAAACAAACGCCAGCCCAGTTTCAAGTGAAGAGTGTCAAAGGGTTTGCACTTTTCAAAGGATTTATTTTAAAACCACCAGACCCACAGAGCAGAATACTGGCCCTATTTCTCTGAGGTCCCACTGTCATCTTAACACTTGCCCAGTTTAGAGAAATCTCACCATTCTCCTTTCCTTCCAAAGTGTTTTTCTTCTTCCAGTCTCATCTGGGACACCGAGCATCATTTTTGCAATAGCTTCAGGTCAAGGATGGCAGATAAGAAAAAAGGAATCCAAAGATTTATACCCGTAAGTATAGACACTGGTATAAACACTAGAATAAAGAGATAATGCTTCACCATAAAAAAAATAAAACAAACAAACAAAAAAGATAAATGGCAACTAACACTGGACTGCATTTCTGAAGACCACAGGGAGTGGTAGGGACTGGGGCAACCTGTCCAAAAGGGGTAGCTGCTCTTCTACTTTAGCCAGTTGTTGCCAGGAGGGATATTTTACCAGCCACACCAGGTTTTCTAGAAAAGTCAGAAATCTCAATTTTTGTGTGAAATATCCTGATTGTGAAATGCTAGCTACTAATTCAAATGCCTTCAAAAACACATTTGGGTCAAACAAAATATGTTACTGGCCACACTCAGGCTTCTAGATGTCAGTTTGTAACCTCTGTCTTCGACTTCAATATAGGTAGAAAGAAAAGTTGATTTGAGGCTACTTCTGACTTCTGCTCCTTCAAAAACCCCAAGTCAAGGAAGTATGAAAGGACCTATCTACACACGAGTAATGAAAAAATGAGAATCTATAGGGAGAAAAATACAAACTGGCATTTCAGTAAAGTACTCTAGCACACGGTATGTATACCAGGAGTCAGCAAACTATAGTCCACTGGCTATATGTGGCCTGCTGTCTAGCCTTTGTAAATAAAGTTTTATTGGAACACAGGCACACTTATTAGTTCATGCATTGCCTGTGGCTTCTCTCATGCTACAATGTAGGAGTTGAAAAGTTGCAACAAACTGTCCAGCCCGCAAAGACTAAAATATTTATCATAAGGCCCCTTTACAGGAAAACTTTTCTGACTCCTGCACAGTATCACTGAGGCTGGGAATCACAGTAATTTAAAACTAAAGGCTCTTAAATCTATTTGCTAACTTTGCAGCCACAGTGTCGATATTTCCATCTTAAGCTAAAGGCTGAAGTTTCTCTGGATTTCTGGTAGCAATTAAGTTTTCCTGTTGAGCTTGGTCTGTAATTAGAAAGTGTAATAAATCCTGACTGCTTTCCCTGTGACATGATAGTTAAAGCCTATAACTCAGCAGTTTTATTCTAGTCAAGTGGAAGAACAGAACACACCACAGGCTATGCTTCCCATCCTCTTCCATGGCACCTTTATTTAAAATTCAATGACAGTGTGTCACTTTAGACGATGACTCTTCCTTGTCAAGAGCAGAAAGCTTAGAATGAGGATATAATCTGAAGTCTTCAGGTGTGTTTAAAGAGACTCAAATATTTTCTAAGAAAAAAAATCAGTTGATACTTTTAAGAAAAAAATATTAAATTCCTTTCTTAAATTTTTTTACAAAATCAAAAAGCCTACCAGTACCTGATATGATAGAAACAGTTATTGACAAATGGGTGCTGGTTTCCTCCCAAAGTGTACAATTCAGAAAGAAGTTAATAAGCTGGTGAGGTCTACAAACACTCCAAATTTTTGCCCAAAAACATCATCATTGCTACAGTTTGTACTTGGATCCTGTGCTTCACTAACTACATAACAAAAAGAAATAAAATGACTCTAGCACTACCTGTTCAAGACCAAGATAGCATAATGCACTCTCCTTATTCCTCCCATTATGTTCAGCTGAAAATCCTGCACATTATATAGAAAGAAAACATAACTAGATGTTGAAAGGTGGGGAGAAGAAGGTGGACCAGTTAAGAAACCTTGGGACCCAAGGAATGACATGGTGGTCAATGGAGGCCCGGTGGGAAACCTAGATGTCCACTTCCACCTGGTGGTAACAGGCAAGACCCCCCTTCACCTGCTGGTCTTGTATCAAAGGAGGCCTGCTAAAATAGAAGATTTAAGTAACATAAGATTTCATATCAAAATACTCAAGATGTCCAGGGTACAAATGAAACTCAGTCATCACACCAAGAACCAGGAAAATCTAAACTTGGACAAGAAAAGACAATCAACAGATGCCAACACCAACACAATTATTGTGTTGATGTAAAATTGTAAAGATTATCCAACAAGAATTTTAAAGTAATCATCATAAAAATGTTTCTATAGGGGCTTCCCTGGTGGCGCGGTGGTTGCGCGTCCGCCTGCCGATGCAGGGGAACCGGGTTCGCGCCCCGGTCTGGGAGGGTCCCGCATGCTGCGGAGCGGCTGGGCCCGTGGGCCGTGGCCGCTGGGCCTGCGCGTCTGGAGCCTGTGCTCCGCAACGGGAGAGGCCACAGCAGGGGGAGGCCCGCATACCAAAAAAAAAAAAAAAAAATGTTTCTATAAGCAATTACAATCATCCTTGAAATAAACTAAAAAACAGAAAATTTCAGCAAAGAAATAGAAAAGATTAAAGAAGAACCAAATGAACACCTTAGAACTATACAAGAGACAAACTAGAAAACTCAGTGGATGAGCTCAGTAGCAGAATAGACAGAAGACAAAAACCAGTGACCCTGAAGATAGAACAACAGAAATGATCCAATCCAGAGAACAGAGAGAACACAGACTGAATAAAAATGAGGGAATTCCCCAGTGGTCCAGTGGTTAGGACTCTGTGCCCTCATTGCCTCACTGTTGGGGTCCCAGGTCCAACCCCTGGTCAGGGAACTAAGATCCCACAAGCCACATGGCCAAAAAAAAAAAAAAAAAAGAACCAGTCCTGAAGGACCTGTGGAACTACAGCAAAAGATCTAACATTTGTGTCATTGCAATCCCAGGATAGGAGAAAGAAGATGGAGCTAAAAAATTAATCACAAATTTGCCAAAAGACATACACCCACAGATCCAAGAAGCAGGGTGATCCTCAAACAGAATCAACCCAAAGAAATCCATTCCAAGATGATTATAATCAACCTCAGAAAAACAAAGAAAAAAAAAATCTTGAGATCAGCAAAAGGGAGACGACAACTTACCTAGAGGATTAAGACAATTTAAATACTACGGATTTCTCATCAGAAACAATGGAGGCCAGAGGAAGCAACGCATTTTTCATATGCTTAAAAGAAAAGAACTGTCAACTTTAAATTCTGTAGTCAGCAAAATTACCTTTCAGGAATAAAGGGGAAATAAAGACATTTTCAGATGAAGGAAAACTAAGAGAATTTGTCACCAGCAGACTTCCTATATAAGGGAGATCCTAAAAAAGAAAGGAAGTGATTAAAGAGGGAATTTTGGAAATTCAGAAAGGAAGAAACAAAAATATGGGTAAATACAATACATTCTTCTCTTCTTGGGTTTTCTAAATTACATTTGAGAGTTGCAGTCAAAAGTTTAACGTGTGATTTCATTCTCAACATATCTACATATACATTATAAATATGTAAAGGAATTATATTATGAACAGAGGAGTATAAAGGACTTCAAGGACTTCACTTAAACTGGTCTGAATCTTGATAGCCGTGGTGGTTACACAAATTTACACATATGATAAAATGGCATAGAACTATCTGATATGATACACATTATCAAAAACACAAGAAATAACAAGAGCTGGCAAGGATGTGGAGAAAAGGGAACACTTGTATGCTGTTGGTGGGAATATAAATTGGTGCAGCCACTATGGGAAAAGGATGGAGATTCCTCAAAAAGACTAAAAATAGAACTACCATAAGATCCAGTAATCCCACTTCTGGGTATGTATCCAAAGGAAATGAAATCACTCTCTCAAACAGATATGTGTACCCCCATGTTGACTGCAGCATTATTCACAATAGCCATGATAAAGAAACAACCAAAGTGTCTGTCAATCAATGAATGAATAAAGAAAACACATATATATATACACACACACACACACACACACACACACACACATACATACACACACACGATGGAATATTACTCAGCTATAATAGAGAAGGAAATCCTACCATCTGCAACACATGGATGAACCTTGAGGGCATTACATTAACTGAAATAAGGCAGACAGAGAATGACAAATGCCGTGGGATATCACTCATATGTGGACTCTAGAAAAACGTGTGGAAACAGAGTGTACACTGGTGGTTGCCAAGGGATGGAGGGTGGGAGAAATGAGAAGATGTTGGTCAAAGGATGCAAACTTCCAGTTACAAGGAGTACGTTCTGGAGATCTAATGCATGGAGGCTCTAGTTAACAATACTGTATTGTATACTTGGAAGTTGCAAAGAGAGAAGTTCTTCAATGTTCTCATCTCACACACACACACACACACACACACACACACAGAGTAACTATGTGAGGTGACTGATGTGCTAACTAACCTTATCATGGTAGTCATTTCACAACATAGACATATATCAAATCATCACCTTGAACACCTTAAATTTACAAAATGTTCATGTCAATTATATCTGAACGAAGCTGGGGGTGGGGGAAGAACTACACACACACACACGCATTGTTCCAATATCAATACCAATCTCCTGCTTTTGATATTATAGTTACATAAGTTGTAATCATTGGAGGAAACTGGGTGAGGATACACAGGACCTCTCTGTATTATCTTTGCAAGTGTCTATATTATCTTTTTTTTTTTTTTTTTGCGGTACACGGGCCTCTCACTGTTGTGGCCTCTCCCGTTGCGGAGCACAGGCTCCGGACGCGCAGGCTCCGCGGCATGTGGGATCTGCCCGGACCGGGGCACGAACCCGCCTCCCCTGCATCGGCAGGCGGACTCTCAACCACTGCGCCACCAGGGAAGCCCCTCTATTATCTTTTGCAAGAACTGTGGCAATAGCTTTCGAACTGATCTCCCTGTCCCAATCCATTCTCCTTTAATTTTTCTAAGGCTTACTTCTGTTTCTGTCTCTTAAATATTGCCCAGATGAAATGCCATCTCCTACATCTCCCTGGTCACTCTTGTGAGGACTCAAGCCACATGTTTTGTGCAGTATCAAGCACAGTTATCTGGCATTCAGTAAATTACTAAGCTGCATAGCTGTCTTCCTATTATATAGTTATTTGCGTAAAAGTCTTCTCTACCATGTCAGCTGCTGGAGAGTAAAAATCTTATACATCTTTATTACTAAAGTGACAATAATTATGGTACACACAGAAGGAGCACAGGGGTGTTTGTTGAATGAACACATGATCAATGTATTTTATTGGATGTGCCATAGGAAGGGAGGAAATTTATAGATAGACTCTTGTTTTGATGAGCTTGACGGCCATCAGCTACTTTATAACCAAAATTTTAAGATTTAAAACTGTTCTCAGTATGTACATGCTGGATATGGTGTGGTAAAGTTAGTGTGGACATAAGGGGAAATGAGAACGAGGCTTGGAAGAAGTTTATTATTATTTCAATAAAATAAGATTTTTTTTTTACTTTTGTAATTTTTTAATTTTTATTTTATATTGGACCAAAGTTGATTTACAATGTTGTGTTTGTTTCAGGTGTACAGCAAAGTTTCAGTTCTACATGTATATATGTATATATATCTGTTCTTCTTCAAATTCTTCCCCCATTTAGTTTATTATAGAATACTGAGCAGAGTTCCCTGTGCTATACAGTAGGTCCTTGTTGTTCATCTATTTTAAATATAGTAGTGTGTATATGTCAGTCCCAAACTACCAATTTATCCCTCCCCCCGGACCTTTCCCGTAAGTTTTTCTTTTTCTTTTTTTTTTTTTTTTTTGGCCGAGCCACACAGCTTGTGGGATCTTAGTTTCCCAACCAGGGCCCTCGGCAGTGAAAGCACAGAGTCCTAACCACTGGACCCCGAGGGAATTCCCCATAAGTTTGTTTTTTAAGTCTGTAAGTCTGTTCTATTCTGTAAGTTCATTTATATCATTTTTTTTATTCCACATAAAAGCAATATCGTATGATATTTGTCTTTCTCTGACTTACTTCACTTAGTAATGACTCTATATGGGTACAAAGTTTCTGTTTGAGAGGATGAAATTGCCCTGGAAATGGAGATAATGGTTGTACAACACTGTAGATGTAAACACTACCACAGATTGTGTACACCCCTGAATTGTGTACTTAAAACGGTTAAAATAATCAGTTTTATGTTATGTAAATTTTACCACAATAAAAAATGACTCTAGAAGGACTCTCTTTTCCTAGGATTATCAGATTCCATCTTCTAGAAACTATGAAATTGATCTAGGGTAGGGACAAGGAATGCTGCAGCACTGCTTAACATGGAAATTGATTCAATTTCTCTGTACATTTTATTCCCTCAGCATTTAGCGTTTTAAGTAGATTTATTTTTTTTAGCTGAAACACCAGAAAGTAAACATTCCCATTCACCTCACTCCCCTCCCCCACAAAGATGTTTGGTGCCATCTGGTGATGAGGTGGAAAGACTGGATTTCCAGAGGGATTAGTCCAGGCTGTTTAAAGTAGGAAGTTAACACAGAGGTTTTTAACCTGCAGTGACAAATGGCTCTGGGCTAGGATCAAGTTCTACAAATAGATTAAGCCTTTTTTCTTCCTAGGAATAAAACTGACCTGTCAAGTCCTAAAAATAGACTGCTAATCACCCGGCCTATTTTTCCACCGTTATTTGAAAAGAAGAAAAAAAAAAACACCTTTTTTTTTGCCAGACCTCAGTCATTCTTATCCACCTAATTAACAAATTAAGCACACAATTTTTAATAGGAGCTTTTTCTGATAAATTATCTCCTTTAAACATGTTTATGATTTCTTACACCAAAAAGAACAATTGCAGAAGGAAACAAATATCTAAGTAAATCGAGTCCCAGAAAACTTGGACTGCAGCAGGCAACTCAATGTTCTCTCTTAAACCTTGTGCGTTTCAATTTTGTCAATAAATAGAAGTTTTTAATTTGGGATTAAGTGTGATATTATGTGAACTTACATAACAAATATTGTTGAGTTTGTTAAAGAGAGTCCTTGGCAAACCTAATCAAGCACTTCATTTTTCCAGCAGTGCCGGGCCTTACAGATGTTCTAATACCACAGCAGAACGATCAGCCTCCTCAAGGAACCTCAAGTTTGAGCGGCAGCCAAAGCTCCGTATTTCTCTACGCCTTTTTAGATAAGAGAAGCTTTCCTATCATTCCTACCATTTGATTTTGTTCGCTTGATTCATTTCCCTGTAAAGTGAAAGTCTTCACAATTCTCTGGGCAAAATGTCTATGAGAGCTGGAAGGACAGTTGACACTTAATTTGATCAAAGAGACACCAAACAACAGTAATAGTTCTTTTATTTTATTTACATCCTATCTGCCCCAGAATGGATTTAAGGTAGTTGCAGTAATAATAGAACTGCCATTTATTAAGTACTCGCTATGTTTCAGTGGCAAACTGGGCATTTTTATGTGGATGTTAAGAGCACAGAGTCTGAGGCCACACCTAGTTCAAGTCCCAGTTCCACTACTTACTAGCTCTGTGACCTCCCACAAGGTCCTTCTCTCTTAGCCTCTCTATCTGAAAAATCGGGGGAATTATGGTTCCCATCTCTCAGGGTTATGGTGAAATTTAATTGAAATACTATAGCTAATTTAACACAAGGCCTGACACGTAGAAGGCTCGAAGTAAAGGTAATTTTTAATTTAGAAAGTACTCAGTAAAGGTGATCATTCATTTAATCTTCGTAACTTCAAAACATAGCGTTCTTCAGTAGAACACAGGCTTAGCGAGACTAAGTAATTTGCCCTAAACAGGCAGGATGGAACCGACAGTCGTCTGCCCACAAAGCCCATGATTCTTTCCTCAGTCCTTCGATTCTATTTATTCTGTTAATTTTATTGTAATAGCAGTGCTCATAGAAACTGTATTATTGGAGGTGAAAATACACACCCTAACATGGGCTCATCAGCTTTCCTGTAGCTTTCTTCTCCAGGAATTCTCTTCTTCCTCTACCCTTGGTGAAGCAAAGATTGTGACGGCTGAATCACAAAATGGCCAAAACTGGGATGGGTCTGGCTGAGAGAGGGGAAAGCTGCAGGTTCAGGAAGGGGACCCAGGCCTCAAATGCCTACAGCAACTGCCCAAGCTCAATGAATTCTCAGACCTCATCAGCCCAAACATGGACAGAACGGGGGTGTTCCACGTGGCCACTGGCTTGAATGATGCTCCAGCAAACTGAAGCTCTTTAGGCGCACACCAGCGACAGCCGCAAACTGCGAGCGCCACTCAGGGCATTTTATTACATGATATCATCCAACAATGATGACACGGGAGATGGATGACTGCTGCCACTGAAAGGACGTTGCCAAGCCTGGAACATTTACCCGTGTTCAGCTTCCCCATCCTTAACACCTTCTCTAACTGAGCTTACTTTCTGGTGCATACCTTGTATATGGCATGTTTCACTTCTTCTTTATATAGACGGCCTGGGCAAGATGTCTTTCTTTTCGTCCTCTTCCTCCTCCTCCTCCTCCTCCTCCTTCTTCTCTTCCTCTTCTTTTATCATCACCATCATCATCATTTGGTTTTCCCAGGCCTCCCTAAGCTCACCATTTCTACTTGGAAGTTACTCTGAATATTCCCTAAATCTTCCTTAAAAAAATAATTTTCCATTCAACAAGGAAGACTGCAAATCCACATCTGCTACTCTTACTGTTCGGAGCAGGCTGTCCAATCTTATGATTTTTTTTAATGACACCTGTTGCCTGATAAAAAGGTATTTTCCTAGCTAGTACATGATTCCCCCCACTTCTCTCATGCTACGTGATTGAAAAACCCCTATTTTATTTTTATAGCTTTGGCTGCCACCTTTGTAAATTACAAACCCAGCTTCATGAGACATCACTGCCGCTGGGAATTCATTTCAAACTGATATTTTTGGTGTGACCACATGTGGCCCTATTTGTTCACTGAAACCTGCAGGAATGGGAATGGGGGCATTTTAAAATCTCACCGGGCTTTCATCTCTGGTGCTGGGCTGTCCCTTTGGTGACACGGACCATTATTTTCCCCTCACTCACTCAGCCTCTCTGATTTCCTTTCCACAACCCTACACATTTCTCATCAGCTTGTTGTGAGCTCTGACACATCCCAAGTAAGTTATTTATTTTGACAGTTGTGTGTGTAATACATCTAATGTGGGATGAACCTATGAGTCAGATAACCGTTTATTTTAGTCCTGGGAAACAACTTCATTATCATGTGAAATGTACTTTCAACACTCCATCTTACCAAGTAATGAATGATATTGTGTAACTCGTTTGCGCCAATTACCTTTGGAAATGAAGACTCCCTCTGGTGCTATTGCTAGAATGTGAGGTGAGACCCTTTTTCTTGTCCAGGGTTTCTGTTCAAGACCAGCAAGCATGCAGTGCAAGCACAGAACGTCTGCGGACGGGGAATGACCTGTCCACCCTGCTGCCCGGCGGCCCTACAGTCCTCACCCACTTTGGACTCAGCCTTGCCCTAGACTTGCAGACCAATCCTGACCCTGGTTAGAGGGAATTTAAGGATCCTTAGACCAGGAGCCCCACTACTTTTCATTGGTCAGCCTTTATTTGGTTCCACTGCGGCTGTAAATCCTTATTCACATAACTGGACCATACACACGTCCATGGTAAAGAGTTCTGTCTCCTTTCTGCTGCCTGTTCCACTGAGCAGCATGTAGGTGTCTCCATGCACCCAGTTTCCAAGTGCTGGCTCTTTCTTGTGAGTATATTTGTTATTCCTTCAGAGAATCCTTGAGGGTCCCTCCCTGTGGGAGATGCTCATATAACCTGGCTTCCTCCTTTACCCCACGGCCCCTAAATATGGTCTGGCCCTCTGCCCCCAAGCAAGTCCACTCCCAGCCACCTACACCTCTGGACAGCCAGAGGGTTCCCAGAAAGCTGGCCAGCCTTACCGGCGTCAGGGCTTCTCACTGTACTTGATGTTGCAGATACCACCCCCTCTTCCTGGACTCTCCATCTCTCAAGTCCATTCTCTCTTCCACACCTTTCTCTATACCCCTGCAACATCACACACAGCAACTTGTAAATGGGGCAGCATCGCCCATCCCTTATGGGATGAATTTCTTAGACACTCCTGAGCGCAGAGGGTTAGCACTTAGTGAATTCTACTCGAGAGCGGAGAGAATTCAGCTTTCTCCAAAGGACAATCTCTTCTCCCCATCTGCAGCTTTTTTTATAGTCAAGGGGTGAGGGGCTGCTGGGATGGGCTCTGTATGAGAGCTGCAGTAAGGTGGCTGTCAGGCCTTCCCTAAATTCAGAATGTGTAGCACTGTGGGCCTCACTGTTCATCTGTGGATGAACATCAGCAATTCCAGGGAGAAAGGAAAAGATCCCAACCAGCATTTTACACTTTCCTCTAACAATAATTATTTATTGAATGCCTACCATGTTCCAAGCGTGTTATTTTATTTAAACCTCACTACATTTCTGCAGTGTTTCACCTATTTTAGGAATGAAGACACAGATCCTCTGAGATAACTGAACTTGTCCTAGGTCAAACAGCTAATAGAGAATATATTTTCATTAATTCTTTCAATATCCATTTGAGCAGGTAATATGTTCTTAGAAGTATTCTGGGTGCTGATGATACAACAGAAACACAAACAGTGTCACTTGCATCTTCTTCCCCCATTATTGTGTGAACTGTTCCAAGGGAGGGGGTGTGTCTCAATCTCTATAACCCCAGTGACTACCGCAATGCATACACTAAGAGCTCAAAAATCACTTGCAAATTGAACCAGTCACTCTCCAATCATCCCCAGGATCATTCTCAACCAGTAACCATTTTGCTCTGCAGGGTACACTTGGCCGTGTCTGGAGACATTTTTGTTTGTCATGACTGGCATCTATTGGGCGGAAGCCAGGTATGCTACAAAACATCGTAAAATGCACAGGACACCTCTGACGAACATATACTCACCCGCACAGCAAAGAATTATCCAGACTCAAATGTCAATAGTTCCAAAAGTGAGAAACCCGGCTCTACTGGCCCTTTCCATTCTATGGCCTGCTGGCCACCAGCTAATCCCTGCTTTAGCCAGTTATATAGTTCTTACAATGGATCCAATACCAGTTGTGTGAGAGTAAAGACCAGAAAACTACAGTAACTTGATAATTATGTTCCCATTTGAGCCACAACTAACCCAACCAATAAATGCAATCCTCCAGTGAACTTCCTTTTCTGAAGCTGCGACTTCTCTATTTTCCAGGCAGTTTTATTTCTTGAAATTTAGTCATGGACTTGACTAAACCAGAATTTATTGATGAATGGAGTAGATATCAATTGATATGATGGCTAAGCTTCTGAAAATCCTCCTTTTCTTGGATTATTCCCAATACACAGAGGTTGGCTCCCAATGGCTGTACCCACCTCTTGGCCATAGTTGGCAGACATCTGAACTAATCTGAGCCTTTCCTGCATTTTCAACCTTGATTAGAGAAACACAGAGTCTGGAGGTCTTGGAAACTGACCTCAGAGGCTCAAGGAACTGCCCATGTATTGGACTCTCCAGAAGCTAGACCTTCAGCTTATCTTCAATTCTATACGCATTCCTAATCACTCCAATCCCCGCACTTTTGGCTTAACTAATCAAAATCTATTCCTCTTGCTTGTCACCAAAACAACAGTAAATAATATAAAACACAACAGTACACCATGACCTACTTTCAGAAAAGACCTAAAGCAGTTTATAAGAAAAGCATTGGCATAATTAGACCAAAAGCTACTAACAGAAAGTAAAAGACAGGGACTTGCCTGGTGGCGCAGTGGTTGAGACTCTGAGCTCCCAATGCAGGGGCCCGGGTTCCATCCCTGGTCAGGGAACTAGATCCCATGTGCATGCTGCAACTAAGAGTTCCCATGCCACAACTAAGGAGCCGGTGAGCCACAACTGGGGAGCTCACCTGCCACAACTAAGGAGCCAGTGAGCCACAACTAAGAAGCCTGCCACCCTCAACTAAGGAGCACATGTGCCGCAGCTAAGACCCAGCGCAACTAACTCACTAAATAAATAAATAAATAAATAGAAAGTAAAACATAAAAAACAATAAATTTGAAAGTAAGCAAATCATTTCTTTGTTTCCTCCTTCTCCACAAACACCCCCCCCCCGCAAGAAACACACACATGATCTCCACATTCTCTTTTCCCTCCTGAGTCAAATAATGTGACAATACTATGTTCTAGGTCACTAGTGTTCAACAGCGCACTATAATACACTTTAGAGTATTTTGTGAATCTCCATCCTCCATCTCCCCTTCCCAGGACATTCTGATTCAATAGTACCAGTGAAAGGTCATCCATGATTTTCAAGAGCTGCACAGATGATTTTTACATGCAGCCAGGATGAAGAGTCACTGTAGGCTAGTATGTTTTGCAGAGTCATGCATTCTAAGGACCCAGTGAAATCTAAGGACTCTCCAGAGAAATGTACATGTATCTTTTACTCTGTTTTTAACATCAGGAAGTACACAAATGGTGTCAAGCCCATCCATGAACGCTCGGTTAAGAACCCTGTTTCTATACACTGTTAGGCAATGGAGGTGAAGTGGTAAGAAGACATTAAAAATAAAACTGGGTCCCTGCCCTAGAACAGCTCACTTTAGTAAAAGTCACGATCTAAGAACCAATAATTTTTCTCAGGCCCACTCAATATCTTTCAGCTTTCTTCTAACTATACCACAGTCTTCCAGATCTTTCTCTCATGCTAAGTAGAAATAAGTTTTACCTATCTTAGAAATGACTATAGTTTAGAGGGGATCCAACTTTTCAGCTTTGAGTTCTTTTTGTGCTTAATAATTTTTTAAACTATGTATATGTTTACTCAGTTATTTATCACTGGGTTAACATCTATGAATCGCCTACTCATTTCCAAGAACTTGCTTTATAAGTGTGCTTAGGTCTGCTGCATTTGTATAAACTCCTGGAAGGTAGAGTTTGTCAAACAAATGCCTCAAGCAGCGAATCTGATAAACTCTTGATAAGCTGGGATAAGTCTTCTGATTCTTGGTGCAAGTTCCACCTCCAAAGTAAAGGTCAGTGGTGGCAACTGGATACTCACTGACCCTGAAACCTTGGGTATCTCTGATGTAATGGAAATAGCACAGGATGAAAAGTCAGAGCACCCGGGTTCCAGGTCCAGCCCAGTCTTTTCCCAGTTGCATGAATTCTGAATGAGCTTCCTAACGGTGTCATTAGGCAATGACAAAGATCACATCCCTAATGAGTGATGCTCAGACTCGAGACTGAAAATAAATGAAAAAGCCTGTTATCAATTATAAATTACTATACGAATGGTACTATTGGGGGCAACCTGGCATAAAGGAAAGAGGATGGGTTTGACGTTACACAAGCCTGGTTTCAAATCTGATGTCTGTCATTTAATAACAATCTGATCCTAGGGAAGTCACCTAACCTCTGTGAGCCTAACTTTTTTTCTTCTGTAAAATGGAATTGCTTATGTTATAAGATTATTGTGAGGATTATATGTAAAATGCTTACACAGAGTATGTCTCATAGTAGGCACTCAAAATATATTAGTTCTTACTATAACTATT
Source organism: Physeter macrocephalus (assembly GCF_002837175.3). Taxonomy (NCBI): domain Eukaryota; kingdom Metazoa; phylum Chordata; class Mammalia; order Artiodactyla; family Physeteridae; genus Physeter; species Physeter macrocephalus. Next base: position 13,978,350 of record NC_041233.1, on the reverse strand, counting down.
AATATTAATTGCTAATATTGCTAATATTAGTTCTTTAGCAGTTGAGATGGGTTTATATCAATCTAGTTATATTCACTTGGCCCACATCTCAAGGATACATGGCGCATGGAACGTATTTACAAAGAATGATCAGTTAGGTGAGCCCTTGGTCACCCTGAAATCGGCCCAGGAAATTTAACACTCATCCTGGCCTCATGAGTTCAGGGATCAAATGATGTACTTGACTTTGGAGTGACTTCTGCTAGGCCTAATGTAGTCAAAACAAAAGATAAAGAAGAGGGGAAAGGTTACTGGCCTAATAAAGTCTGTTTCCTTACAAAGAGGCCCACTTGAAGAGTAATTTAAAATGGTGATATTATGGTGTCTTTTATATAACTTTAAACAATTCTTAGAGCTTAAGGGGTCATAAAAAACTCCATTTCAAAAAATAATTGTATTTTTTTTTTAATAGCGGCTTGTGGTTTTAGAGAGCTGCTTATCCTCTCCTCCAAAAGGGTTTAAAACCTAATGTCAAAACAACTGGCAATTACCTTGGACACTGATGTCAATCCCTCAGGCAATGAAACTTCTAATATTCCATCAGGAAATAAAGATCACCGTGACATCTGACCACCTGTATCTTAGAATCGTTCTGAAACCTGAGTTTTTGTAACAAGCATGAATCCATGATAAACACGTTGTACAGCTGAAGCAGTGCTCTGACAACTCATTTAAACAACTGCCCTTGGTGTTGCGAACCTTTCAGGACTGCTGGGGCAAAAGCATTCACTGATCCACCAACTGTGTACTCAGCCACTGTGACCACCCTGCGTAAAATAATGAAAAGATGTACACGGGCCATGGCTTCAGGGTTTTAGGGTCTAAGTTTTTAACTGAAGTACAGCTAAATGAACTGCCTGAGACCCGACATAAGGCTGGAATTGAAGGACCACATAAGGCACTGTGAGCCTGAATTTACTTGTAAACATCTAGGTTTACTTGAAAGCTCATCTAGTGCCTCCTTCACTGAAAGCCTTACAACCATTCACCCTCTAAGAAAGGAATGGTTTCATCACAAAACATGGTGCTGAAGTTGACCTTAAGAGCAATGTCGGGGCTTCCCTGGTGGCGCAGTGGTTGCGCGTCCGCCTGCCGATGCAGGGGAACCGGGTTCGCGCCCCGGTCTGGGAGGATCCCACGTGCCGCGGAGCGGCTGGGCCCGTGGGCCATGGCCGCTGGGCCTGCGCGTCCGGAGCCTGTGCGTCCGGAGCCTGTGCTCCGCAACGGGAGAGGCCGCAGCAGAGGGAGGCCCGCGTACCACAAAAATAAATAAATAAATAAATAAATAAATAAATAAATAAATAAATTTTAATAAAAAATTGCTGAGGGTAACTAAAAAAAAAAAAAAAGAGCAATGTCAGTCTCTTAGAGAGACAGAATAGGAAGATGCCCACTTCGATGAAGACAGAAAAACGTACACACTTCCAAACATTTTTTTCCTAACCACCTCATGGTGCCTGACACGATAACCGCTGAGTTACTTCCTTCAAACTCAACTTTTTCTACAAGATGACTGACACACATAGTGCAACCCATTTATGCTCTTCATCCAATCTGAGAGGTCCCTTTGCCTGTAATTTGGCAAAGAATGGAACACTTCAGTGGAATTACCAATGGGGCAAGCTAGAATTTTTCACGCTGGTTGGGAAGGGCAGGTGTAAGTATTAAGTTTCAGAAGATCTTGAGAGCAGAGGATGTTTGGGGACAGGCACTGAGGACAAGCCACACCTTCCTCATAGGTGGGCAGACACTGCTAGAGACACCACCCATCTAGGGCCGGCAAATGGAAAGCATCCTCATTCACAACTCTGCAGAAGACACTGATTCTCAATCAGAGAGCTCTCTCCAGCTAAATCCAGATGAAGTTTCAAAACCCCTTCTCCACCCACCCAGGAGATCACTGCAATCCATCTGAACTGATAAGAGGGGAGAAAGCCAGTTGTCTTCCAAGATCCTCTTCTTCTCTTTCTCCTTCAGCTAGCTTTCTCAAGAAAAAATAGTATCTTTCCTGTTTGAAAAACATTTTGAGAAGAAAATGGAAGAGAAATTGGAGGATGTTTCCATTTTTAAGGACTCTGGTAAATGATTTGTTTTTAGAAATTTCTTCCTGGGATTTCTATCATTTTCCTCCCACCTTGCCTCTCCTGTGTCCATTTTGGAGAAAAGCACCTTGTTTATCTCTGGGAGACAGTAATGCAGAAACTGTAGCTGAGCAGACTTCCCCTTGAGGATCAAAATATTTGTGTTAAATGAAATGAGAAATCTGCTAAGTGGTGGTATGAAACCCCCAGGGAAGGATATTTTGTAAATTTGAAAAATTCCTACTGAAATTCTTCTCTTGCCAAGAAAAGAGGAATGATTTCTATTAAAATTACTTCATGTCTGAATTACTCTCTGCCCCTCGGGAACATATAACATTACAGCTTTTATACTCAGTAATTTAGAAGGACAGGGGATACCTTATTTGAAAAGCACGCAGGCTTAACACGAAATGTTGGGTATTAAGTATTTTTACCACAAAAGTCTCCTTTTGACAATTTTGCATTTAAACTATTCAAATTAAAGCTCATTTGCAGACCCGGTTTCTGTGATTCTCTGTATAAGTCTTTGTAACTTCCTACCCTTATCTCACCAGTCCCTGAAGCTGCAGAGAAAATTCTTTGCCTTGGTGTGCAAGAGTTGCACCTTTAATAGAAAACAGAACGGATGGTATCACATTCATAAAGCAGTTGATTGCTCTGAAGCCAGTAAAATAAGTAAATTTTATTAAAATATGTGTACATATGAATAGGTGAGCTCGGAGCAAAGGCTTTGGAAAGGAACAAGAGATGGCAACAGGTATCAACCCGTGGACCAATTCTGATCAAGGATTATGGACCCCACAAGCACTGTGTTGAGAAAGCTTCTGAGGCCAAATTCAGGTTAAGAAAAAAAGTGCCTTAAAAGATGAATATTCTGCCATGATCTCAGGTGGCCAAACACAACTGTTACCCCGATATGTGTTAAATATCAGCAAAGGTGTTATCAAGAAGTAGACTTGTTTTCTAATTTTCTACAGTAAATATATTTTGTTTTTACAATAAGATTACAACTATTTTACTATTTTTAAGTGGAAAAATTGATTTGACCATAACTTTATCCCAAAGCTTAGGGGAAATAATTAAATTACCTTCTTTGTGTCCTGTTTAGAAAAAGCCATCCTTGTGAGCAATGGAAAAAAGTTCCATTTCTATGTGTTAAAAGTCAGTAATTCTTTGGATTATTAAGTAATTGTTAATTATTTGAGTTATCCTGAGGCATATTCGTAGGCTTTGTCCAGGCAGAGTTCCTGATGTTATTGTTGCGTTAATGGGCTTGGGATAGATAGAAACAGATGGAGTATGGCTAGGACAGCAAAGCTGCAGGAGTATGAACACACTGAAACAAGACCCAGACTGTTACCGATTTCTACAATGCTGTGAGCTCATGTTCTCTCTCTCTCTCTTTTGCGTGCACACACACACACACACACTCCTTGCCCATCAAAAGGAGGAAATAAGAACATTTATCTCATGCCGCTTTGAGTCCAAGTGAACCAATGTATTTGAAATACAGACATACCAGTGCTACTATTAGTAGTAGCAATTATAAATATTCTTGATTTCTGTATTAATGAAGGGAAATAGTAATATTCAAAACATAGGTGATCTGAATTTATTTCCTCAAGTTTTAGTAACTGATTTCTAATTAGCATAGACTCGGCGATGCCTTTATGCAACTACCATCAGAATCTATGTGGTTCGACAAGTCACAGTGCAGGTGAAACAGAGCCCCAAGCGAGTTCAGTGATGGTTCTGGGTCACACTTACAATCAGTGTGGAAGGTGAACTGCAGAGAGGAAATTTCACCTACATGGGAGATACACTATTAAAAAAACAAACAAACCTTACCCTGAGCCAGAAAATGTGCCATGGATCACCAATATGTTTATCTAATATTTGGATGTCACCCAAATGAATAAATAACCTAGTTTACATGGTTTAAAAAGGAAAAGTGGCATACTATATTTGAACTTTCATATTCTCCTTCCTCCAATATTTGGATGTAAAATTAGAAAGAAAAATAAGAACACTTAATTTGGGGAGGACTTAGTCCTGAAGTAATATGTAAGAATAATAGTTATAATTTAGTGTACCCAAATTTGGTTCCAGGGTATTAAGCATACTGCAGATTATCTTTATAGCAACCCCATGACGCAGCATCATCATTTCCACAGGTGTGGAAACTGAGGCTCGGAGACATCAAGTAATTCTTTAAATTCACTAAATAGCAGCTAGTTAAGGAGAGCCAAGATCCGAACCTCCAAAGCTCATGCTCTCTATGCTCTGTAATGTCAGCGCATCAGTATCGGAGAGTTCATTATAGTCGTTTTTCTCCTACTAAATTAGTTCACATGGTGGTAAAAGTGCGCAGGATAAAAATTTTACATTAGCCCAAAGGCATGCCATTAGACAGTGGCAAAGTCAGACCTAGACTCCAGCCTCCTGACTCCTCCTACTTCTTTGGGCAGCCTTCAGCATGAGTCCACTCCACGCAGACGTGGTGTGCTTCTGGACTAACCCTTCTCTTCTAAAATGGTTTGTAGGTACGATGAAGTAGCAACCACTAAATAAATTCACAGGCTGAGCCCAGGAAGAGGCAGGGAGTTGTGGAGGCTATTGGAGAAGAAGCTATGAAACTCATAGCTTCTGAGAAGGGTAAGAGACTTGGAGAAGCGGGGAACCTCACGGTGACACAGCTCACCTCCGGGAATGATCTGCTTCTAAGCAGAAGAAATCTCGGGTTTTGTAGAAAAGACGTAAGAGTTAGCTGAAATAGAATGGTGCGTCTGTGGTCTTGCCCATAACCTTGTGCAAGTCACTGGGCCCTTTGTGCCTCTTTCAAATGGAGATCCTAAGAGCCATCTGATTGTATCACAGAATAACAGTAAGTAACAAGCAATGCAATGACTATAAAGCAGTCTACCCACGGAGTATGCAATAGAAATTATTAAAATTAATGATCTGAGCGGCTTGCAGGTGAGGTGCCTGCCCCAATTTAAGCCAAGTTCTTTCAAGTTGTACTTTTTTCTAAGAATTCTGCCTCAATTCGTGGAAATGGATTATTTAAATGAAATACACTTAATAAGTTCCCTTGGGCATCACTTGATACTTCTTTCCTATTCTTTTTACCTTTTTCGTATTAGGTTTAACACCTGGGTAATACTAAGTGCCATGGTTACCATAAATTATAGGAGGCTAAATAAATATTTGAGAGAGCAGGCGCGATCTGATTAAACTGCTGAAGAAGAAAGGGTGAGTACTATTTCCCACACCAAATAGACTTTCTTGCTTGAGCGTGCACTGCCAACAGTGGATTTAGTTTTCATAGCCCCAGACGTTTTCTAAATGGGTAAACTGCCAGCATGACCACTTCCATTTTTCTTTCTTGTTAAAGCCTCAACATATTTTTCATCCTTTGACTTCAATCCAAGCTGGTAAGTTATGGCCAAGAGTTGAAGGCTTGATAATAAGGGGCTGAAGTCGTGGAACTCCACTGCACAATCTACCTGGAATAGACAGGAATATATATATATTGTAAATGTGGGTTTTAGGCACATGAGATTTATGACATGTCAAAAGTAGAGTCGTTCCTGATAAGTGGGCATGAATGGGGAAACTCAGCTAAGATGAATTAATAATAATTGTAGCAACGTAAGGAAATTTGGAATAAGCAAAAAAGACTACTGGGCGCCTCCAATGGAAAACTATGCCCTGTCTAGAGCAGTTAACTTCAATGTTCCTGGTCTAGCAATGAGTCTGTTCTTTGGATTCCCCCTTTGAAACAGTTGTACTCATTTAATAATGAGTTCAGCAAAATCTTAAACACACATTCTGTTTATATCTGACAGTCATGATTTTACCTTTTTAAAAATTATCCTTTCCCAGTTTTAATAACTAACATATAGTGAGTACTTACTGTGCTAAATTCTGTATGTGCGTTTTTCTCATTTAAGGCATACGACTGTGTATATTAGTGCATTTCCCCTTTAAAAAGATGAACTGAGTGAGGTACAGAGAGGTCAAGTTACTTGCCCACCTAAGCAATGAGAATGAAATTCAGAAAGGTGTCCTCTGCCACCCAGAAAATGTACAAATGTCTAGATAGTTCTCCTTCATCTCTGACTAGATGAGTTCATTATGCAGAATTCCTTGATTTATTTCCCTTTGGAGAACATATTCTCCCAAAGTGCATCCTGGTCCACATCCTGTCTGTAGTCTCAACAAATCACACCTTTCTCTGATCTCTGACAGCTGATAACAAAGATATCTTCTCAAAATGGACGTTCATTCAGTCCTAACTAGGGCTCCTCCAAGGAGGTCGAGAGCTGAAGAATGATGGGGAGAAGTAAGACTTCTGAGTTTAGAAGACAGAAAGGGGGAGGTAGCAACTGCAAAATGCAGATTGCTGAGGCCTTTGCTAAAACACAGTAGCATGATGGGCCAGGCAACAAGAGGGCATGCAATGGAATTTGGTGTTTGGGGACCTAGCATTGAATTCACAACTCTACTCTCCAGGCATTCCAGAAAAACATTCCTAGTGCCCCGTGGTCCCTGGCTTCCATTCTCTCTGGAATTTAGCTCTCTGCTTTTAGGCTCAGATTCTTCAGTGATGTATGTACAATCTATTTACTAACCCAAATAGAAAAGTCCCATGAGGACTGATGAACCGTAACATCTGAGTAAGTCTGTTGACCTCCCTGGGCTCCAGTTTTCCCAGCCCCCCCCCCCCCAAAAAAAATCTGGAGTAGAGATGCCTTTCAGCTTTAAAATGGAATGATTTCTAAAATTATTCTTCATCATTGAGTGAAACATAATTCCAAATGTGAAATGAAACAGAAGCGCTTCTTAGGAATTCTAAAATAGGTACGTATTTGCTCCATTGTTTATTAGTATACTTATTTAAAACATTTCATTCCAAAAGCGAGTTGAGCTGACTTACTGGATTGTAGAGTGGTAACCCACATGCTCTTGTATGCAGAAGACGGTCACTGTAAATAAAGTAAGGGGACTGTAGTAGGTAGGGCTGTTGTTTTCATGTAGAGAAACCCACTCTGCCATTTTAGGGTACTGAATGTTTTCATGGAACCCAAGAACAGAAATGCCCCCTTGGTCCCATGAGGAGACAGGAACCAGGGACTAGAATGACCACAAGAACATTCACCTCCCAGCTCTGCTCCCTCGTATGCATCCGGGTCCCTCATTTCCATTACCAAGCACGGCCCATCACAGAAAAAGATATCTACTAACAGCAACCACACATACATACCATCCAAAGAGGAACCAACTTCTCTAAGACCCAACCTGAAATTCCTGGGGAAGGAAGTGGCCAAGCTTGGATCAGAGACCACCTCTTGATCTACTGACTGTGGCCATAATGCCGGAAAGGCGCTCTGATTGAAACGTGTGCTCTCACCTTCCTCCAATCAGCTATAACCTGTGGGTACAACCACACTGTGCACGAAATGGCCAACAGGGACCACACACCCACCCCAGACTGAGGTGAGAGGCAGGGAAAACAAAGAATTGGGATAACAGCTGAAAACACGTCTGCCGTTAAGTCCCACAAAAGGAACCATTATTAAGTAATATAGCGCTCATAAAACTTTAAATTAAGTAATTCCATAAACCTCACTAAAAACCCTAAGCTAGAAGTTTTACACAGCCCCTCAGTCCACGGGGACATTTTGACACAAAAATATTGTATTCTTCCCTCTAATTAGTATCTTTCTTTCCTTCTCTTAGGGCCCTTCTATGTGGTCCCAAAAAAAGCCTTTGCACATGCCCAAAGAGTTCTTCATCTGTTTTCTCAGCATTTTTCTTTTGATTCTTGGACTTCATTTATTCCATAAAAGCACACTGGAACATCAATGCATATCCCTGTTTTGCAATCGTTTTGTCTGCACAATTAGGCATAATAATTAAAGTATCCTTTTTGTCTGAAAGGCAATTAAAGTACAACTGAAACATGTGACAATAATACTGAATAATGCTACATCTGTCAGTGAGGTCACTAAATGGGCAATAGATCTTAGAAAGCAAATGGTCTTTCCTTTGTAAACAGATTACTGCTGAGGTTACTTAAATGGCTGTAATAAGTCCCATACACCACTAGCTGCGTAGCAAGGTTTTCTAGCTTGCTGTGTTTCTATTCCTTTATCAGAATTGAACACTCTGTGGTAACTGGCACATGTCCATTGACGTACTGATGAAAAATGAGTCTAAAACCACTTGGAAATCAGCAGACAGCCAAGAAAAGAAAAAGCATTGCAGATTTTAAAAAGTAATAATACTCTAAAGAAGAACTTAGAGACAGAATGAAAGATGATGCCTATCGAATACTGAATGATAAACTGAAAGACAACAATGTCAACTACAAAGGAGCCACTTAATGAATGCAGTAATCACTGACCAGCTGCAGTTCTGTAATAACATCAGCTTTCCTTCACTGCACACATCCATCTCCTCCACTCCCCACTAAAAACAGCCTCCATGAGGGCAGGACTATTGTCAGGTATGTTCATTATGTTATCCCCAGTACCTGGATCAGTGGCTGACAACAAGTGACACTCAAAAACACTTTATTTTTTACTGTCTGTTTTCTACTAAAGTATGATTGATATACAGAGAAGTACACATACCTTAGGTATAAAACTCACTAAATTGTAACAATCTGAGGACACCTATGCAGAACCCAGAGCAAGAAATAAATCATTACCAGCACCTCGGAAACGCTTTTGTACCCTTTTCCAGTTACTACCCCTCCCAAGGGAAACCACCATCCCCAATTCTAACAGCATAGTCTAGTTTTGCTTATGTTGGGACTCTATATAAATGGAAGCACATAATGTGAACTGTTTTGTGTATGACTTCATTCAACGATACACTGGTAAGATACATTGCTATTGTGTGTAGCTGCAGTTCACTCACTCTCCTCGATGTACCACAGGTCACAGTGTGAATGTACCAGCTCATTTACCCATTCAAGGGCCGATGGGCATTCAGGTAGTTTCCGGTTTTGGGCTAATGCAAGAAGTGCTCTTATGAACATTCCAGTGTATACCTTTTTGTTTACACATTTCTGTAGGATACATACCTAGCAGCGGAAATGTGTTACAGAATATGCATATCTTCAGATGTAGACATAAATATTTGTTGGATAAATTAATAATTTTAAAAAACCTGTAGGTTGGGACTTCCTTGGTTAACACAGTGGTTGAGAATCCGCCTGCCAATGCAGGGGACACGGGTTCGAGCCCTGGTCCGGGAAGATCCCACATGCCGCGGAACAACTAAGCCTGTGTGCCACAACTACTGAGCCTGCGCTCTAAAGCCCGCGAGCCACAGCTACTAAACCCACACCATGCAGCTACTGAAACCTGCGTGCCTGGAGCCCGTGCTCCACAACAAGAGAAGCCACCACAATGAGAAGCCCGCGCACCACAACGAAGAGTAGCCCCCACTCGCCGCAACTAGAGAAAGCCTGCACGCAGCAACGAAGACCCAACGCAGCCAAAAGTAAATAAATAAATTTTTTTTTTTAATTTAAAAAAGAACCTATATGTTAATCCCAATTAATATATACACACTACTATATATAAAATAGATAATCAACAAGGACCTACTGTATAGCACAGGGAACTCTACTCAATACTCTGTAATAACTTATACGGGAAAAGAACCTGAAAAATAATGGGTGTATGTATAACTGAATCACTCTGCTATACACCTGAATCTAACATAGCGTTGTAAATCACGTATACTCTAACATAAAATAAAAATTAAATTTAAAAAATAAATAAATAAAAGAATTAAATAAATACGTAAATAAAGCTATAGAGCTTTGAAGTTTTAAAAGAACCTATATTTTCACTCAATGTGGGGTGAAATTAATACTGTTCAATACTTTGATCACCACATGAGGAAACAAAGGGCCAAATTTACTTAAGCAAGGCAGCAGAATACAATGCATGCTGCCACCCACTAGCTGTGCAGCCTTGAGCAAATATCTTCTGGCCTCGATTCCTTCACATAAAGTGAGGAAACTGAATAAGGTAATCTCAAAATCACTTCCACATTCTAGCTCTAAAATTCTATAACTTAGTCGGGTTATAATTGTCAGAGCCATGACTAAAAGCTATGCTTTCAAACTCATAACCAATAGTTTTAATTTCATATCAGCCTTTATTTCAATTAATAAAATAATTAGAGATTATTATTAATTATTGATGTTATTATTTAACAGCATTAATAATTAATAACGTTAGCAAATATGTATTGAACTCTTTTTCCAAGTGTTTTTCTTATACTATCTTATCAAATCCTTACAACTCATGAAGAATTACTATACCCATCCCATTTACAAAAAAAGGGAAACTGAGTCACAGAATGGATAAATGCCCAGTCTAAGGTCACAGAGCCACTACGTGACTGAGCTAGGTTATTTTGGGCATTATACACAGATAAGTTTATGTGTGACCGTCTTTAAACCTAAGTAACATCCAATATCAAATTCCTGGCTGTAATTTACAGCTGTTCCTAAGCCATTTGTTGCAATGGAAACTTGTTTCTCCTTTGATTCTGATATGTGACTTGTTACATACCCAGTCTGAAATAAGCCACAATACAGCAGCATTCTCTATAGGGTGCACCCAACCTGGTCTTAGCACTCTGAGAATCAGATTCCTCACTGAAATCTCTTGTAAGATCATCTGGTGCTAATCTCTATCTTCAACAACACTTGGATGGGTTTCTTAACTCAGAATTTTATAAAGACAGTAAAATTAATAAATCACAAATATTTGAACTCACACAGGAAATAATGCTAAAGGGAGAAGCAAAAGTTCATATCATTATCTACCACAAACTATAAATATTATGCATCCGGTGTCTGTTATTGTCTAAGAGCAGCTTGATAAGAAGCTGGTGGAAACATTTGGTTATGTTGTAAGTGAAATCTCTCTGCCCTGATACAATTAAGATTTATCCTTCCATACCCTTTGCCCCTTATTTTTTTCTGTGTTCTATAAAGATTCTCATAGGCTCTAAATTTCCATTTTCTTACATACTAGATTCCTGGTTACTCAGCAAAGAGGATTCTCAGGTCCTGTCTGAAATTGCTCTAATTGCTGACTTTTAACAAAGACGTGGGGTCAGTTGATTTTTAAGGGGGCTTTGCTTTCAGCCAAAATACTTTGTAGCAATATGCCTAAGGGGTATCTTGTTATCTAGAAATTGTCCCTTTATTTCTACACATAAAAGTCCTATGGTTCACAGTCTGTTTCTTCTAAAACTGATATAAAATGATCTGTAACTGATCTTCTGGCCAAATTCTGCCACATTTAGTACAGCCCCAATGTTGAAGGTGGGAAAGACAGGTGAGGAAGGCACCTGATTCTGTATAGCTTGAGGTAGAAACGGTTTCTATTCTTCCTGCACTTACAAATACCTTTTAGAAAATCATATCATACACACATACATATATATTCCCTAATTACTGCATAATCTCTCATCAAAGTCCATTCAACTGTTGACCACACAAGCAAGCTTGACTTTGCCATTATAAATGTTTAGGCTAGCAGTTCTACCTGGTCACTTTGCCCTGATACGTATAGACTTTTATAACCTGGAAAGTGACCTCACTTTCCATCTAAAGACATATGAGGATAGCATCTCAGCAAAAGCTGCAGTCATGGAGGATGCCTTCCCTATACCCTGGTTTTTGGTAATCTTCACTGCCTGGGACCCTGGTCCATGTGTGACCTCTATCAAAGTTTAATAACTGCAGAAATTTTCAGAGCTTTCCTTCTACCTGTGGTTCAGCCATTAGTAGACCTCAAGGCCCTTACCCTGGTCACTAGTGATTGGCTGTGCAATTATTTAACCTGCATGGACTGGCCACTGAATAAGGAACCACCAGTAGTAATTTTGATTAGCAGCTTCCTAGTTCTGCGGAACCTCAAAACAGATCCAAACAAAGTGGCCATTATAGGCTCAGGCACTGTAAACCTACAGAGTGAGCCCCCTCCAGTGGCAACCACTTCCAGATTCCCCTTCTTGGCAGCATTCTGGAGGATATACCTAGACCAACAATACCTGTGCAGCAGAGAAAAAGGGGTGCTCAGCAAGAGTGTTGACAGCTAACCAAGTTGAAATTGTACATTCTCTGAAGTGTATGGTACTTCATTGTAATAACTCTCATCTTTATTAAAAGTAATAATACTCCTCTTGTCGAAATGACTGGCATTGGTATTTTTATTTCTGCTTCTTAAAGTGTAGAGAGGAAAAGTCCATATCCATGACTTAGAGGGGAAGGAATAGGTAAGATACTAAGATCCTGATCAAATCCCTTACCAACTAGGTATAAAATAAGAAGCGAGGACAGAGTGGTTCAATAGAGATTCTCTTTCCCACACCTCTGAACCCTGGCTGTCTACTACGACTCCATCAGATCTACTAAACTAAGAAACAAAACTAGAGGTAGATGGGAGCTGAGACATTCATGGTGGGGTACCGCTTGAAAACCAAAGACTTCTGCTGCTGAGGTTTTGGCCCATCCTATAACATAATTTGAGAAAGCAGTACAGATCAGAGGAAGGAGGTACAGTTAAAAATAAAATGTGTATAGTCAGTGAAGTTGAGGAATATTTTCAAGTTCCTCAAACTTTTTGGAAATAGTCAAACTAATAAAGGGGAAACTGGACAATGTTAATGAAATAACAAAATTATAGCTGGAGTTTGAACAAATGGACTACATGTGCATCACTCATTCTTTTTGTCCTGGACACAGGGGCTCTTTCCCCATGCCGAAGATATTATAATAAGAGAAAATACATGAAAATAAAGTAAAAAGAAAATAAGATAGAAAAGGTCTAGAAAGAAGTATGGGAGGAGTTAATTACAGAGAATAAAATAAAGTCAGCAAGCAAAAGAATTTGAAATTTGAGAGTTAACATAAGCCTGTATTATGGGGAGTCTTCTGGGTACCACTGACCTGTTGTTACTTCTCCCATTGTCTCTGGTCCAGTCTAACTGCAGAACACACCAGGTAGTTACATAACTACATCTTTCCCTCTTGCCCAGACACTGCTTGAAACTAACCACAGACTGGAAAGAGGCAAGAGTTTTCTCCAGCAGCCTTGTATAAGTTGACCTGGAGTTGTAGTAAACCAGTCAGCTGTGGCTTAGTTTGATCTACCTATGTGTATTACCATCTCAGGGTTAAGCCTGTTCAGAGTGTTAAGCCTGCTTGGATTTCATTAGCTCTGTATATTTGCAATAAATCTCCTTTTACTTAAACTAGATTGATTGGGTTGCTCTTTTTTACATACAAACAATTTCTGGCAAAGATGAGGTCTCAGCTAAAAACAAATTCTCCCAGTGGGCAGAAACACGATATATCATTCAAATTTAAGTCAGAAAACAGAAACCACTTGTGGTATTTCAAACAGATAGAATTCAATCTAGGGAAATGATTATACAGGAGATGAAAAAACTAAGGAGCCTAAGAGGAGATGGTGAGGTATCCCAGAGATTGCCAACAAGAAACTCCTGCTATCCTAGGGCTGGAGGAACATAGGGAGGAGGCTGTGTCCCCAAAGCAGGAGCTGTGGTCACTGGGTATAAGTTGGAGCCATACTGGGACCACGAAGAGAGGTGTTTTGTTTTCTGTTGTTGTTTTTTTTTTTTGCGGTACGCGGGCCTCTCACTGTTGTGGCCTCTCCCGTTGCGGAGCACAGGCTCCGGACGCGCAGGCTCAGCGGCCATGGCTCACGGGCCCAGCCGCTCCGCGGCATGTGGGATCCTCCCGGACCGGGGCACGAACCCGTGTGCCCTGCATCGGCAGGCGGACTCTCAACCACTGCGCCACCAGGGAAGCCCAAGAGAGGTGTTTTAAAACAGGATATGGACCCACAGGCAAGGCACAAAGATGCTGCCAAGATGCCACCAAAAGCAGAGAGGAGAGGAGAAATATTGTGGCTTCTCTCCTTCATGTTTTCTTTATACCAGTGTTTCCCATTGGCCAAACCCACAGAGATGCTAGAGGACTAGGGGCCTGAGAAATGTAGTTTCTCGCAACAGAGAACAGGGCAAAAGAACACAAGAGTATGACTCTGAACCTAACCAAGCCAAGATCCGCCCCATGCAGGCTCCAGGAAATACTTTGTATCTCAATATTAAACACGCTACAACAATTTTGGGTGGTCTGGGGGCATAAAAACATAACTTAAATTTGTGTGATAAGGAGTTATGTTTTCCTTTTACCTATTTCATTACAATCCTCCGCATTTTGCCTTGGGGATTTTTGCAAGATTTTTGTTTTATTTTTGCAAGATAAAACATAAGTTACTTAAAACCATAAGCTCTCCTTATATAACATAAATGCCTAAAGTAGTTGCAGACATTATGCTAAAAGTAATGAGGAAGAAAAAGAGGGACGTATCTATGTGAGCAATAAGCAGCAAGCAGCAAGCGGGGAATAATTCTAAAACTGGAGAGAGGACAGAGTACAGGGATCTTGGGGAATCAAAGACTCATACGTTACTCGGTGTGGACACCCCCGGGTCTTTACAGGAGCAGATATGTGGTGTCCCAAGGAAGCCTAAAACTTCGGCACAGGGAATCCCTGCCTTGCCACAGAGTCCCACGCCCTAAACAGGGTCCAGATGCAGCACAGCTTTCAGACATAAAGGGAACTGCAAGCTAAGGTAATGTGTGTATCAACTGGAGCCAATAAGCTTTGGCTAATTCCCCATCCCAGCCTTCTCTACTCAGGCTTAATCTCAGTACCTGTATCAGTCCCAGCAGAAAACAAATGGCACATGCAAAAAAGCTTAACTAAAAGAATTTAACAAGGGGACTATAACTTAAGTCTTGAGCAGGATTAAGGAAATCAACAAGGATGGTGAGGCATCTTGGAGAATGTCGTTACATCCGAGACCTGAAGGGGGAAAGGGAGAAACTGATGCCACTGTGGCCCCATAAGAGCTGAAACCACAAAGCAGGAGGCTTCCACCAAGTCCCGATGCCTGACGCACATTCATTGCCACAACTATGATGAGAGACAAGACGAGGAGGAAGCAAAAGGAATGACTATCCCAACCTCGTCTTTTCTCTTTCCTTTTGAACTCCAGCTGGCATCTCTCTTTGATTAAACCCATCTGGAAGCCAAAGATCATGCAAGCCCAGCCAAGGCAATCTGTAAAGGTCCCAGGGCACAGAGGAGGGCTAAAACTGGGAGGGACTTAATAAAGAACAATCAGCACCCAGCAGCTTCAAATTTTGTGGGGCATGAGGTTTCTATAATTTGAGGGGCTCACTTTAAAAAATAAAATGTAAAATACAAAATTAGGTGTGGAAGTGCATATTTGCTTAGATTAAAAAGAAAAATCATAACAAATAAATTTTAAATAGCTGACAAATACTCAACTATCATAGAAGCCAAAAATAACTACATTCTTACTAATTAACTGCCTAAGATATCTTTGCAATATTTATCTTCACTACAGTTTTGGCTGTAATGTTTTCAACGTCTCTTCCTATAAGAACAACTTTCTAATATCAATTTCTGTAATGAGAATAGAAACATAATTTAATCTTTTCCAAAATGATAAATCAAAAATTGTTTTTATTATTGATAACTGGGATGCATAAAATATGCAACTTCACAAAAAAATTTTTTTTTTACTGTTTGTAAAATGCTGTTGTAAGTCTGTACCCTACAAACATGGGAATTTTGATAAATTCTATTTTTCATAATTAACATAAATTTTTTAAATGTAGCTGCTTTTTATTTTGTATATACTGCATTATCAAATATTACTCCTGACAGCAGACCACTTCCATTTTGACTAGGTGTTGATGAGAAATGAATTGTCCACTAACAATTAAACATGTCTCATGACTGGAAGAATTTTTCCAGAGATCAGCAAGGCTAGTTTTTACTCCAGTATCCACGTGTTTCTGCTTCCAAGAACTGCAGAAGTAATTCATACACTGATGGCTAGCAATAGCTTAACTACACAAAAGTAACTGAAAAATCACATAAATATATCTCAGTAAGTCCAAACTAAGTATCAGGAACTCAGTTTTCCCTGAGCTGCATCTTATAAAAGCCTGAAGCATGGTGAAAGG
The DNA here is from genome assembly GCF_002837175.3 of Physeter macrocephalus. Lineage (NCBI taxonomy): Eukaryota > Metazoa > Chordata > Mammalia > Artiodactyla > Physeteridae > Physeter > Physeter macrocephalus. Next base: position 13,962,100 of record NC_041233.1, on the reverse strand, counting down.
AAATACAGGTCAATGAGATCTGCAGACATGCATCTGAATCAAAAATCTAAGATACTTATGATGCATTTCATTTTTAAAAAACGTATTACTTAGCTCTGTTCACACAAAATGTCTAGAAGCAGTAACCAACTCAGTGGCAAGGAGCACCCCTAGTCACCAGATTGTGGTTTCTAAATACCATTTCCAAGAAAAAGAACCTGACAACCTTGGAGAGATGGCTGATTCCAGGTCTGGTGCAGTAAATTCACAATTTAAGCCTGGAACATTCTGTCATACCAGAAATCAAAGAAGCTCTCCCCATTCACTGGGGTCATGCCAACAGATAATAAGAGCCAAGTTAAAGGGACTCCCACTGGCCAAAGATGAGACAGTTTGTGCATCAAAAAGTTTAATAACTATAATAGATTAAAACATATCAAATATATGTATTTTTTAATCTATGAGGTCACAATGATATATTTTTTTAAAAAACCTCATTGGTCCTATTAGAAAGTTGTTAGGACACCAACCTCTCATTCTGAAATTTGATAAAGGGGGGAAAATCAAGCATTAATCCTGCCTTTCCTGTATTAACTATATTTCAGGGTAATCAGATAATTGACAAGGAAGAATTCTTCTTTATAGAAGAATTCCACTTAGTAACTACAGAAAGAATGATTGGATTAGAATATCTATACTTTGTAGCTAATGCAATAATAGCTCTAGGCAATGGTCATCAAGGGTTGCTAAAACCATGTGGGGAATGATGCATGGATCAGGCTGACAACATCTGAATCCTTTGGTCAATCTTAACATTACAAAAAATAAAATACAGTGAGGTAAAATAAAATACAACAAAGAGAGAGAAGTGGGTCAAGCATCATATGCCTCTGACATGATATAATATTGTGTACACAGCATCACCTACGAAATGTTCTTGACAAAAAAATTGAACTTGATATGACCGATCATCTAGATATTACTCCTAGTTTACAGGAAACACACAGAGGATAGATGAACACGTCAAATGACACCACCAGGATATAATCAGCCAACCTCAGAGTGGAGGATATTCTATGGGACACAAAATCCAGTTTCTTCAACAAATAAATGTCATATATAAAAAAAAAGAGGGAGGGTAGACTGTTAGATTAAAAGGGGTTTTTTGAAACACCAAATGCAATATGTGGACTTTATTTGAATCCTGATTCAAATAAACCAATTTTTTTAACTATTGTGGAATAGTAAGAAAAAGTTGAAAATACTGAGAGCATATTGGATGATATTAAAGAACTAGTGTTAATTTTCTTGGCTGTAACAATAGTTAAAAAAAATAGTGTCCTTGTCTCTTAGAGATACTTATTGAAATATTTAGGGGTGAAGTGATACCATGTCTAGTATTTTACTTCAAGATACTCCAATAGGTAGGAGTAAAGCCTCGGAGAAAAGTTATAAATAAAACTGGCCATAGGCTAATAAGAGTTGAATCTGGGTGACAGGTACGTGTAGGTTTGTTATACTATTTTCTCTAATTCTGTGTACATTCAGAGCCTCTATAATACTTTTTTTCCCAAAAAAAAAAAACCAGCTAAATAAAAATGAACTTTCCAAGAGGTTCAGTAAAACCGTAAAAAAGCACCTTTCCTCCTATATCATCAAAAATAAAGTCTACTTAGGCCTTCAAATCCTCAAGCAGAGAATTTGACCCAATAGTGACACCCTTCTCTCCTTCCAATCCCTAAATATTGCCTGTTTTGTCAAGTGTTCAAGGCCAACTCCTATATTCATCAGCGAACACACACATGTCTACCTCATAAAGATGAAAGCCTTGAGTTGGGGTATCCTGCCTCAGTTATGTGTAGCAGGACAAAAAATAATTTTCTGAACCCTAAAATTTGGTCACCACTTGGAACAGAATTTGAATTAACTGACTCTCTGCTATTATTAGAAGGACTTGGCTAACTTAAAATAAACCAAGTTAACCTCAATAAATCATTAAAAGGTATTTATGTCATTAGCTTGGTGCTGGTATCTGAACGCTGATGAGCTGCTGCTCTCCTACCTTCTCCCTGAAATAGCTAAAGCACTAGAACTTCACACACCATTTGCTTCCTTCCCCTGCCCCCAGCAGCCTCTGGAGTCCTTGCTTAATGGAAACAGTGCTCAAAGCTTCTACCCTTCCATGCTGATAAAGTATGGAATTAATTAGCATTACAGAACCTAGAAATCCATACATGGGAATTTTTTTGTTGTTTGACTATATCATGCGTTAGACAGTGACACCTACTGGTGAAGTGTAACACTGTCAACTAGGACTACAGGATATTGTCGTACTGTCAAACCTCTCTAACTCAGACACAATGGGAAAAAAAAGCCAGACTGAATTGAAAGAAATTCACAGTAGGAAAAATATCACTTTAATATGCTTTTATCACCTTCAAATAGTCTAGGTAAATTGAGCTAGACTAAAAGTGAGGCCTCCTAGATCCTTACAGAAAGTATTTCTGATTAGGGCAGCAAATAGCCTACATTGCAATGATACTGCCTTAAATTGCAATTAATTCTTTTTTAATCAGGGTTTCTAAAGTTCTTAAAGCCACTTTGTTCCTTAGTAGACAAACATTTCACAACCCTATCTCAATGAATTTTTTCATTGAATTTTATTTTTTTAAAGTGATCCCAGGGGAATTCCCTGGTGGTTCAGTGGTTAGGACTCCACACTTCCACTGCAGGGTGGTACAGGTTCCACCCGTGGTCAGGGAAGTAAGATCCCGCAAGCCACGTGGGGCAGCCCCAAAAAAAAAACTTTTTTTTTAAATGTAAGTGACCCTACTTGAAAATTCACAAATTCAAAACTTGTGGAAACCAAATTAATTTTTAAAAAATTTCTAAACTCAAATTAGATAAAAGATTAGGAGATTAAATTTGAGTACTGTGAATATGGAAACAGGGGACTTCTAAGTGTGAGATAAACACTTCTTACTCAATCAACTGTAGACGGGAAGACTGAATCTTCTCGTTAAGGGATCAGATTGTAGGAACAAAAATAATGGAAATGTGAAAAGTAAAACTCCATCCAATTCTCTCAAATGTCTAGCATGCCACGGGACTATCCATCAACTTGAGTCCTCATCAAAAGTTCTCACTTCATTCAGGAGAATGATTTATATAGCTTATTCAAATAATTTATATAACTTAGAATTATTTACATATTTCTATTATAGTATAAATGTATTTATATGGTGTAAAAATATATTTAAGTATATATCATATAAATACACTTATATTATAAAACTACACTGTAAAATAATTTTAGTAATGAAATTGATGGGAACATCAGATTCACTTTAAGTAATTTGTTTTATAATCTCCACTTGAGGGAATACACCAATATACTGCATGATGAGTGATACCTGAAACTAGAATTTCTCTCGCACTCAGTCTTCTCCCTCATATAATTTTCACTCAGATCGCTCATTCATTTCCTTCCTAACTACTTAATTGCATTATAATGTGAGGTATCAGGTTTTCTCAGGCTCAGTTCTGAACTCACCTTCCCCTGCCTCTCCCGCTCAATGGTCTCTCCTCTTCGGAATCCTTCAAGACCCTCGTCCCTTCAGCGATGCTGTGAGAGCCAGCCTTGCCTGCAGCACAGCCCAAAGAAGCACTAGCATTTTACTTTCCTCTGCTGCTCTCTCCCCTCTCCTTTCCTTCACCTTCTAATCAATGCCGTTGGAGTGCTTTGATGAATCCCTTCTCAGGCCCTAGAGTCCCTGTGTGCCAAGCTGCAGGACCATACAAGGAGCTGAAGGTAATGGGGGCTGTGACAGCCTTCCCAGCTCTGGAGGGCACGTGGAAAGCACATACTCATCGCAGTAGATGTGGTAACCACATCAATTTTGTGGCAAGAAATTCCAAGCTGCAAAAAACCAAGACTGAAAGATTGGGTCTACGGAAAAAGAAAGAGAAAAAGAAACAAACAAGGTCTCTGGCTGATGCATATTCTGCTAAATCCTCCCAAAGGAAGGAAAACCTGTTAACGACAGACCGGGATGGCAACCTTGCAGTTGATTTTTATTTTCTATTACCATCATCAAAGCATGTTTAATGTGTTCCCTCATGGGGCAGCGGGGCCCTTGCCAAAATTAAAATCAGGAAAGGTTGACCATCTTGTGAGAGTTAAAGAAACATGGAAAGAGTTGGAGAACAAAGGAGAAACTAGTGGGATAAAGAAACATTTTTCTAACTCGTGATTGCTCTTTGGTTTGTCCTTGTTTAACACAGGATTGTGGGGTGGAAGAGCTCGGAATCTTTAAATAAAACATTACAGTTGCGCTGAGTTTTTCAAGTCATTCGCTCAGGGAGTTGACCTCGAGAGAGTTAATTAGCATCACTTGGGGATGAGCAGGTTACACGTGCTGTAAAAGCCAAGGGAAGCCTTAAAAGAAGCAGATGTGGGAAAAGTCAGGGCAAGGCTGAGGGTTCACGAAGATACATGAGTTGAGCCTGCGAGAGCTTCGTGAGCTGATGCGGATCCTGAGGAGTAGAATCTTAGCGAGTAGATTCAATGTTTTCTTTAAATAGCAGGGTGCCTGTTACCAAAAGCTGAGAAGGTCGAAGGCTACAATCCTCTGTATAGAAAGGCACAAAGAAATCAGTGGTTCTCAAAGTGCAGTCTGGGGACCCGCAGCATCCCCTGGGAGCTTGTTAGAAATGGAAGTTCTCAGGCCTCACACCTACTCACTGAATCAGAAATTCTGTTACTGAAACACAGCCACCTGTGTTTTAATCAGCCCAACAGATGATGCTGATATACACTAAAGTATGGGAGCCACTAGAAGAAACTCCTGGAATCAGTGACAGAAATGGTTCCAGAACTTTACTACAGTTAAATATGGACTCAAGGAGTCTTTCCCTTCCTGCGGCTCCCCCGTCATCTAGGCCCCCATCACCTCGTGCCTGGGCACAGGGACCAGCCAAAATCTGGTCCTGAGCTCCAGGCTCAGGCTCCTCCAGTCAATTCCTCACAGTGCAGGCAGAGAGAGCCTTTTAAACCACAAATCCACCGGTGTCACTCCCCTGATTCATACGCTCCAGTAGCTTCCCATAGCATTCAGGATCAAGTCCAACTGGTGACCCGACTTCTGCTGGGTTAGCCACAGCACCCTCCCAAGCTGGAAGCTCTTTACCTTCCAGGCTCCAGCCAAGCTGAATTGCTTTTAGCTCCTTGGATCCAACTTCCAGGCCATCACCCATGCTGCTTCCACTACCGGAGTCACTCTTTCCATCACTCTTTCCGTCTCTGCATTGGGCCGATCCGGAGGTAACTCGGTGGAGAGAAGAGGAACCCCCCAGGTCTTGAGCTGTTTGAGAGAAAACCGGGAGGAAGGAGAGAAACTCCAAGCCAGAAGAGTCCCAGCCCCAGCTGTGAGCCTGGGGGCCTGGGGGCTCGACTCCTGCCCTCCCCTTCAGCTTTCACCTTCTGCAAGGGTTCAGCTCGTCCCTGACTTCACCTTTAGTGCTCCGGGCCTCTTCTGGACCCTCTGGGCCCCAAATACAAAACACTCTCTGGAGATTAAGCTCCCGCTGGCCTCCAAGGTGATAACTGGCTTCCCGATGTGCAGGGGTTCTCAAAGTGTGGTCCTCAGACCAGCGGCACCAGCTGGAAACTATGGAGAAATGCAAAGTATTGGGCTGCTAGACCTACCGGATGAGAAATTCTAGGACAGGGCTCTGCAATCTGCATTTTATAAAATCCTCCAGATGACTTTTACACACACTGAAATGTGAAGCTGACTGTCTCAAGTACTTGTGTTAGAGCCCGAGCTCATGAAACACCAGCTGTCCTCCTGGGCCCATGAGGGGCATTACAGTTTAGGCCTCTGGGCGGTAATACTCCTCCTCCTTTTATGTAAACCTTGAGACCATTTCCAAGGTGAGGCTAAAGATCAGGCAGGAGTCAGGCAGAGAGTGGCCCCTTGGAAGATCGCAGCGTCCATCAGATGCAATTGTACAGGCAGTAGTGACAATGATAATTATAGCAACACTAGTAATAATCAGAAATAGTAAATATTGGTGATTTTTTTTTTTTTTTTTTTTTTTTTTTAATTTTTGGCCATGCGGCTTGCAGGATCTTAGTTCCCCGACCAGGGATTGAACCCATGCAATCAGCAGTGAAAGCACGGAGTCCTAACCACTGGACCGCTAGGAAACTCCCTGGTGATCATTTACTAAACCCTTATGACATACTTTACTTATATATATCCAACAAATACAACCTCGGAAAGAAGAAATTATTATACCCCTTTAGCAGATGCAAAAACCAAGTCCCAAAGAGTTCACAGGATTTGTCTAAAGACACCCTACGAGGATGCGACAGGTCAAGGACTTAAATGTGGGGCTGTCTAGCCTTGAGCCACTCGTTCTACTCTCTACAGAGGTGCCGCGGTGGTTACTGGAAGAGCCCTCGGCTCCCTGGGCCAGGCCCCTCTTCTAAACAAACATGGCAACATATTGAGTTTCTTTCTGTTCCTCCTGCCTTTCTCTGAGCCTCATTTTCTTTCTGTGTTTGCTCTGGGGCTTCTCTTCTCCTCACTGACCAATGACCATGATGCAGTTTGCATTTTCTGTTGCCATGCAGAAGGCAGCAGAGAGCGATGTCGTGTGAGAGAGAGCCTTCCAGATGAAATGCAATGTGTAAATGGAAATTGTCATTATTATCCCCTGAATAAACGCAGACGAGAGCATATTGGCTCTGGCAGACCTGGAAGGAAAAATTGGACTGCGAACAAAAGCATTATTAATTTAAGGAACTGCCTGAATTTGCCTCTGGCAGTTTCCTTTGTAAACACCGTCAACACCCAGGAATGCTTGAATTGTATCTAAATGCATAGCTTAAATATGTAAAAACAGAAACCTAGGCATTACTTTCAGGCATCCAGAGAATTGTTTGCTTTTGAAATCTTCCAGAACGGAAGAAAACTAGCATACGAGACTTGCAAATTATGGGGGCCTAATATTTCTTATGAAATTATTTCACAGAATATTGAATTGTTGACTTCTCCCCCACCCAAGACCAGATATAATTTACAACTGACAGTCTGTAACACTGCTGGTGCAGAACACGATTGTATTTGTATTTTCTCCGTAACATGAACGTGGTTCTTGGGGGTAAATGGCTGCAGCAAGGGATATCTTTAGGCAAAAGGGTGATTTAAGTGGCCAAGTCACAGCTGAGTAACTTTGTAAATGAGGCTGGTACAGTCGACTCTGCGGAGGAGAATAATTGCAGCTTTATGAGAACTCATTCGGGGGTGGAAAGCCCCTCACTCAGGCACCGTGGTGGGAGGTATTCAGAGAAGGTGTATCTTGGACACCAGAATCAAATAAGTTATATTTCTCAGAAGGAAAATATATCTATGATTTTGGATGAGGTGATTCTAAGTGAAAAGCCGGCCCCCTCCTCTCCAGGTTCATAGGTTTTTCTAAATAATCTGGGAAAGTAAACATGGGCTTGTCAATTCTCAGGAGCCTAGAAAACATTTGAGACGAATCCTGGCTCTCTGAGTTGGATGAGCAGCCATACCCCAGGCACCCCCCCGCCCCATTTACAAGGAAGAGAATAAGGGAGGGGCGGAATTGCTGCTGCTGATTATAAACTAACCAGCCCTGGGGGGCAAACTGGTGGTAACTAGCATCTCCATGTGCCAGGAGAGAGCCAAGGCTTGAATTCCTTGCCAAAGTATAGAATAACAACAATGCCAGTGACCAACATAGATTAGGGTCTTACAGTGGACGGGGTAAGAACTTTATACATAGTCATTACATATACTGTATGATTTAATCCTCTTAACAACCTTACTGAGTGATTTAATACTAATACTTCCATTTCATGAATGAGGAAACTGAAGCACAGTCACTTGCCCAAGGTAAGTAAGCTAGAAAGCAGTAGAAGCAGGATTCAAACTCAGTCCGGCTCTGGAGTCCTTTCTCCTAAGTGCGCACACGTGTCTTCACAAGCTGTGGGGAGATGGAGGGCTTTCAAGTTTGGCACCGTGGACGAGAATGCCAGCTGAGTCACGGAAGGCAAATGTGAGCCTGAGTGAGTGACTTAACCATATTCCTTACTTGTAAAATGGATAAAATTCTGAACTAGCAGATTACCGTGAAGAAGTTACTTAGCACTTAGCAGACACTCAATAGCAAACAGTTTCTTAAGGTATGTCTTCAACTCACTGACCAGTTCCGGCTATGATCCAGCATTGCAATGGCACTATCAACTCCAGACTACTTCTCCATCTAAAGCACAGTGGGATGACTGCAAACTATAAAGGAAAGAATCATAAGCATGTACACACGAATATACACACAGACTGCGTTTTTGTAGAACTCAAGAGATAGAAAGCACCTTCTCTATTCAAATCCTATCACATTTGGCAGGTGCCTGGCACAGTTGGCTGAGGTTGCAAACTTAATTATGAGTCTATCTTTTTTGTTTTGGTTTGGTTTTTGTCTTTTAATTAATTTTTATTGGAGTATAGTTGCTTTACAATGTTGTGTTAGTTTCTACTGCACAGCAAAGTGATTCAGCTATACGTATACATACATCCCCTCTTTTTTGGATTTTCTTCCCATTTAGGTCACCGAAGTGAATCTAATTTTTATTTGGGGAGTGTCAAAGTTAACATTTGGAATGTCAGTATTATACATATTTTATTTTAAACACATATCACTTTATATACACAAATATATAAAACTATAAAGTAGTGTGTGTGTGTGTGTGTGTGTGTGTGTGTGTGTGTGTGTGTCCCAGTATGACTGTAGCAAATTAACCTCACTGCTACAGGCCATTTTGGACCTTGCCTTTGACTGGACTCGAATCATCCAAAACTACCAACAAATGATTTCACTTAACTTGTATATTTCTCTGGTGTTAAGATGAAATTTTTGTTTCCCTTTTCCCAACAATTTAACAATTTTTTCAAACATGGCTAATGACCCTGCTTTTCCTCCTATCCTTTACCATATGCCTCACTGTGACACAACTAGAAAAGGGCATGAGATTATGAATGATTTTTTTTTCTTTCAAAGCATGATCCATGAAGTAGTGTCATGCTTTCTTGTCTATTCCCATATTATCTGGCTTCTTTTCCTCTGTGTTGCTGGGGAGGAGAAGCTATTTCAAGAGTAGAGAAGATTGGTGAATTATTTTTCAGATGCCTTCTTACCTTGTTAGACTCTAATCTCAATGGATTCACTTAAAATAACTTTCTGCTCATTGGGGTATTATTTTTGAGAAAATTGCCATTGTGGTATATTCCAACATGTATTTTTTTTTTCAACATGTATTTTTGAGTTGTGAAAAAAACACAAGTTTCCAGAAAGAGCCCCTAGTATAATACCCTACCAACCTAGTTTCATTCAACACCTCCTGGTAAACTGTCCGTTGAGAAAAAGAAAGTAAAATGATTTTCTGTTTGTTAAGCTATTTTGATAGACATGGTCAGAGACTCCAAGTCACTTCAATAAAAGGGAGGTTGGACGTTAACTAGACTTACTGTGGTGATCGCTATCTATCTATATTGATCGATCGATAGATAGATGGATATATCTATATCTATATATATAGATATATATATCTATCGATAGATATAATCATTACATTGTACACCTGAAAATAATGTAATGTTATATGTTATGTTTTATATGTATATGTATATATATGTATATATATATGTTATATGTTATATATGTTATATGTCAATTAAACCTCAATTTAAAAAAATTCAACCCTTGATGTTTGGGAAAAAAAGAACAGAAAAAGGAGGTAGAGCGGACTATCCTAAAGTCATTATAAAAGGTACAGGAGTATATTTCACTCCATTTTCCCTCCAAATGTACAGAAGAGCCATTTCCTATTATTTCTGGTCACCTCAGAGCGACCCTGTCCTCTTGGAAAAAGTATGAATATGCCCTCTCCTATCTGAGAAGGTCCCCACCAGTGGCAGCAGTGGATGAGGCAGGGCGCATGTGCCCAGATGACCCTCTCTGGCCATCACCAGAGGGAAGCCTTCACAGCCAGGCCTGGGATAACTGGTTAGAGGTCCTGCCTTGAGGCCTGGGCAGATGGCGGTGACACAGCAACAGCCCGGAGAACACAGAAAGAGCAGGCCCAGCGACAAGGAGGAGGATTTCACATCTGCACAGGTCAACTCTGTGGCACTTCTGAAACCTTCCGGAGCATTTCTGGGTGTGAATCTCACAAGAGAGGTCTGAGCTACACATACCGGTCAGGGGACCTGCCCTAGGCTCTACAGCTTGGTGATGGTGGATGCTGGAGCTTGAATGGAATCCAGTCGGTGTGACCCCGCCACGTATGCTGCCCATATGCCCGCATCAGGCCAACCAGGGAAGCTGCCAGGGGCGAGCGGCCTTTCTGGCCCTGCCCTCTCTGCACCTCTTCCCCTTGCTTCCTGTTCTGCTGCCTCAGCTTGCAGACTTCCGGTGCCTCCTACTTTCTCCTCCTTTATCTTTATTGGAACTGTGTCAGGGAAGGATCCATTAATATTACCTTCCCCAGGGGCACACGCTCAGGCAGCAATTCACCATGGCTGATGAGGAGGAGGATGGTCATAATGATGAGAGTAACAGAATTATTTATGAGTATTACTTTTTTTTTTTTTTTTTTTTGCGGTACGCGGGCCTCTCACTGTTGTGGCCTCTCCCGTTGCGGAGCACAGGCTCCGGACGCACAGGCTCAGGGGCCCAGCCGCTCCGCGGCATGTGGGATCCTCCCGGACCGGGGCACGAACCCGCGTCCCCTGCATCGGCTGGCGGACTCCCAACCACTGTGCCACCAGGGAAGCCCTATGAGTATTATTTTATGTTTGTCCATGCTGGGTTTTTCCCTGTACCTTTCTAAGTCTATGCAGACTGTTCTTCTCTCTACCCCACCGAAGATTTGCACTGAAAGACTGAACCCTACACACAACTTCTATTCCTGGGTCTTTCGAAAGCAGGAATTCTTACAATAGAATTGTAAGATAAAATACACAGTGACTGGTTAAATTTTAAAAACTGCAGAGAAGTAACCGTTTTTTAGTGTAATTATGTCCCAAGCATTGCAGGGGATATACATAGACTAAAAAAATATTCACTGTTTATCTGAAATTCACATTTTGCTGAGTGACTTGTTTTCATTTTTGCTAAATCTGGCAACCCTACCACAGGGTGAAGGCAGAGAGCCTCTGCAAACATGGCAGCAGCAGTAATGGGGACCCCCTCAAGCCCAGGGCAGATTCTGAGGGCCCCTCACGGAAATGGGCCTGAGCCCAAGTCTCACACAACGAAGAGGGTCCAGGACCTCAGTGGAGAGGGCGAAGTACTGTCCTGCAGGAGGCTGGACCTCTGGCCCCAGGCTGTGCTCCAGGGTTCCCAGGACCAAGCAGGGCAGAGATGCCCACATTCCCCTAACATCAAGCAGCCATATGTGCTCAGACAATTAGTTTTTTCTCTATTAGGCCCCAAGGACAGAGATGGGGGCGGTCTAATAATGATTGAGAGCAGATTTCCTACCAACCAGCATGAAGGAGACTTGAGGGTATATTTAATTGAATCTCAAGGAAATGATGTGACATTTCTAACATCCAGTTTTGTGGGGAAAAAAGTTCATACATGCAAAATAATAATCATTATCACTAAACATTAAATATTCTCTATGTGACACACACCATGTTAAGTGCTTTATGTACAGTATTTTGGTCTTCGTATTACAAAATCATTATGGAACAAAAGGAGGGGGTCCTTTGTTAATGGAGCATCAGCCTTGGGGAGCATGTGAGGGAGATCGCAGGAGAGGGGGACAGAGGACACAAAGCAGTGCCCTCTTCACTCATTGATTAGCCTGGCTCCGGCCCAGAAAACTAATTCCGATCTAAAGGAAAAATTAGCTCAGAAACATGCTTCACTGAATAGACAAAATATTTGTTTCTGGAGCCAGCCTTCTGTCAACCTGCCTTGCCCTTCCTGTCAAGAGGCAAAAAAGGGTTAGTTCTGATGTGAATGTTTAACTTCCTTGCTTCAGACATATGTTTTAGACTCAAGACTCAGATCTTGAGGCCTTTCACGTGACCGGATTAAGTTCTTCCAAGGTCTGTAACCCCGTAAGAAACAACCTGGATTATCTTTGGGCCAAGGTTTCAGTAAAAGCATTATATTCTGCAAGTAATATACACTTAAAAAAGAAACTGTGCTTTCCAATTGACACATTATCATGTCCCTAGGCTGAGAAATTTGTTCATCTAGGACTCAGTGTTCCTTCTCCAATAATAAGAAGCAAATAGCCACTGGCCTAACTAGGAAACATTTTATGCACGCGCACACACACACACACACCCGCCACACGCACACGCGCGCACACACACACACACACACAGCTTAGTAAGAAGATTTGAAATGGCTTTTCTTTCGCCACATGCTGAAAAATAAATCGCGGTCATCCAATAATCTAGCACCTGGTTTTGCAGTCTCCAGTCATCATCAACTGATCACAAAAAATCATCATCATCATCATCACCTTGTCGACAATGACTAGCATTATAAATGTCTGTCTATAATTAGAAGGCTTATAAAAGGAGAGAGGTCACAAACAGAAGGTTCTTGATTCTTGAACAGAGCCTCAGCAATTCTGTTCTGAAGAGGTTTTACCATTTAACCTGACGGATAAACTCCTTATCAAAATTAATTGGAAAAGAGGGTTTTTTAGGAAAGTTTTGTTCTATATAATTCATTGCCAAGCCCGCAGTCTCTAGTGCAGAAACCTGATACTGCAAGTAGTTCAACAGGAGGTTGGTCTTAAATATCTCAATACAAGCATTTTGCAGAGAGGGAGCTCCGCATCCTCAACAACAAAGGCGGAGAGGATGGGTTCACTGTGAAGAAACCAGGAGGCGTATCTATGTCTATACAACGCGTAATCCCACGCAGATCCCGCAACTTTGACCTTTTTAACATTTTTACCACTCTATAAAATGCAATCAGTCAAAGGCAATTTTCCCTTTGGTAGAAATAACTCAGATCCAGACGTTTTTCCACTTGGATGGATTCTTCAAGGTCACAAAAACTTTATTTCTCTCTGCCTTTTTAAAAACAATGTATTCCTTCTGAGCTAGGTTTCTCACTGTTGGAGACTGGAGTTACAAACATGGAGGCAGGAAAGACTAGACTGTAACACTATCAGTATGAACTCAGGGTTTTTTAAATACAGAGAGACAGAGAGAGAAAAAAATATATAATTTCCGTCCACTAAAGGAATTAGAAACAATAACACCCCCATAGTAATGAATACACCCAAACCCAAATTCTGTTACTATGATCCAGTGTTGTTTGAACAAAAAGCAAATTCTAGGGCTGGGGCAGGGAAAGTACCAAATGATCCCAGGGGAGTATAACACTCCAGAAAGTAAGAGTTCAAAGAATGACAGAGACTATCAAAAGGAGGCAATTTGAAGGGACTCCCAGAGGTAAAATCAGGAACAATTTAAGCATAAAATAAATAATGACAGTAGTGGGTTGTAACTTATATAAATCCATGAGCCTATACTGATGTAAGTAAATGAATACACAGATGGGGAACCAGAAAAGCTCTTCCTTACAGTAATATAGATATAGCAGTACAAATACCAAAGCAACCATAGGTGAGAAAATCATCAATGGATGCTCAAACTATCAGATGAAAGTTTGATAAGGAATATAATATCTACACAGCCTCCAAGTACCTCCCCATAAAATTCTTGTTAATTACAAAGGGGAAAAGTCATAATTTTACATTGAAGAAGTCTAGTGGACACCACCTTGTGATATCAATGTTAACATCACTGACACCTTGTTCCTCCTCCTGCAATGTACTGAGGAGGCTACGACCTAATTTCTCTCTTTCCAAAAATGTGTCACCGGAAGATAAACCCAAATTGAGAGACATTCCACAAAACAAATGGCTTGTACCCTTCCAAAATGCCACAACTGAGAAAGACAAAGCAAGTTAAAGAACTGCTTAAAATGAGAAGACAGTTATAGAGAAACCTAAGTGCAATGTATAAATCTGGACTGGATCCTGCACTGGGACAGAAAAAACATGTAAAGAATGTGACTGAGACAACTCACAGAAGCTGATTATGGACTGCTGATTAGCAGGCAGTATTGTATCCATGTTACATAACATGATTATTTCACTGTGATTATGTAAGAATTCATCCTTTTTCATGGGAAATATACAATGGAGTGTTTAGGAGTAAAGGAGCAAAATGTCTCCAACTTACTCTCAAGTGGTTTAGAAAAAATTTACTGGCGCACGCATGAGTGCATGTGTGTGTGTGTGTGTGTGTGTGTGCGTGAGAGAGAGAGAGAGAGAGAGAGAGAACAAAAGCAAGAGCAACTGGGGCAAGATGTAAACATCAGTGAATCTGGATAAGGTATAAGGTGATTTCTTGTAATACTATTTGCATAACTTTTCCAAGTTTAGATTATATCAAAATAATAATTTACAAAAATCTATCCATTTTTTCAAGGTCCAACTTAATCCTTACATGCTCCATGAAGCCTTCTCTTCCCACTACAGAATGACATCAAAGATCATAGAATCTTATTGCTGGAAGAGTCTAGATACTTCCTGCAAAGAAATCCTGTAGGATGGCGGGTCTGCTTTATTCAATTGTTAATGAATCAAAAGGCTTCTGAGGAAGTCGCTCCTCTGGTCTTCATCTATTACCAAAATCTTCCTTTATCATTTATCTCCCCAGTTCTATGGTAAGCTTCTTGAGATCTGAAAACGTGTCTTCCAAGTTCTGCAACCTCTGACCACAATTCTGACCCTTGTACAAAATTCTGCACAGCACCCTGTTCTTATACCATCATAGCACTTATCTTGCTGAACGGAATTAGCTACTTTCTATCTCCCTCACCACCTCCAAGCTCCTTGAGGGCTGAGATTGGGGTTGAGGTATAGGGACTCATTATAATATTTACTGAATAACTAAATGAGTAAAAATAGTTTAATTTGTGGCAGTCAACACCTCTTGCTAGTTTCTACACTATTTTCAGGTAATCTGCTGTAAAACCACTTGGGGTGCATGTAAGCTATGCAGATTTCCAGGACCCACCTGACTGTAACGAATCTTCTGGGGACAGGTTCCGAATGTCAAATTTATAAAAACATCCTTCGAGCAACTTTAACGCGCATTAACTTTTAGAATCACAGATCAAGCAGAGTGAAGCCATTTCCCATTATTCACGTCCCTTCATTTCCCCCTTTTCCATACTCACCCCCAGTATAAAAATCCTCACCATGACACTTGCTGAGATCCTGGAGTTTCTATTCAGTTTACACTCTCCCTATTGAAGTGTGTGTGGCCTTTGCTAATTTGGCTCCCAGAAAGCTTCCAAATAGTACCTCTTAAAGAACTCTGTAAGCCCCCGTGTCTGTCTAAAATTCGAGGCTCGTCGGTGCCAAAGAAGCAAAGTTATATATGTGGGAGGAAATGCAAAGGAAATACATTTGACCATAACCAAAGTTTTACTAAAAAAAAATAACAAAAAGACAGCATGCAGGATAAAATACAAAAACAGATAAAGATCTGCTTTCCAGCTCTAGTTCAACCAGAAAAGAAAGGTTTTCATCTAGAAAAACAATGACTTTAGATTAAGCCAAATGTTACATATACTTACAATATCCCTTGAAGTATTAGTGGTACCTTCAAAGTTTTAAAAAGGGTGGGGTCTGAAGGACACTTATGGTTGTATCAAGTTTCACTGAAGATCCTAATAAGGTGATATTTTTAGTCTATGAACAGAAGGTTGTGGGTTAATACAGCCTGTATATAAGCTATTAATAACCTCTTTGCAATCTCTATGATTCTAGATGAATAGTAAAGTAAGACATTCACTTCTCTTCCTATCTCTTAAATGTCATTCCTTTATCATCATCTTTAAGGTTTGTGAAATGAAAAGACAGACAAAAAAATATCAATGGACAGCATCTTGAATATGTGACATAAATTTTCCTTGAGTTAAATAATTTACTAGTTTATGAAGCCAAGGGAGATAAAGATCCCAATGTAAGTGAAATAAACTGTGTGCATATTTACATAATTCATATTTTAATTAAAATTGCCTGCGGAACATTGGGATATTCCAAAATCATTTTGACCAACACCTACTTTCAACAGCTTAAAAAAGAAAAGGAGTTACCAGACGTAACTTTGCAGGGCTTTTGAAGGTCCTCAAACTGTGGAACCGTAGATCACGTGCTTTCACCCTGTGCCCGGTGCAATAATTACCTTTCTGTGTCAAGAGGAAGAAATACACACTGAACAGCAGGTACACAGTGGGTTTTGCTGCCTGAAACGTAATGAGGATTTCAGATGCAACACACTAATACTTGTTTTATTACCGTAGTCAATTGTCCGTGCATCTTAGGATGCGTGTTGTGTGCATTGGCTAAGTCATGTTTCTTTCATTAGCTGAAGCAATTAACGTACGTTCAGCCTTTTAAGTACTATCTCTTTATGCTTTCTCCTTGTGTAATTCAGTTTGTAATGATTAAAATAATTTTTCAATAGCGATGTCAGAGCTTAATGAAAAAATATACAGCACTAAAGCGAGAAGGATTTGTAAACATTTTTAGAAGGATATTGTTGGTTATTACACAACACTGTAGCAGATGGCTATAAAAAGCAGCTCAAACTCAAAAACTAGCAGAGAGACAGAACTCCGGGGATTGGGGGAAAGGGGTGGAAGGAGAAATTTTGTTCTTTTGAAAGAGAATTTAAGGCTGTGTCAGAAATAGCTTTGTTCCCTATGGTTAAAGACCAAATATGGGCTACTGTTTGCAATGAATGACTCAGTCCTGTTCAACCTTCTAACTATTGAGCACCTACCTTGTGCCAGGCCCCAGGCTCAATCTTTTACGTACAGCCTCTCGTTCAATCACAGAAACTGAAAAACTAAGACACAGAGGGATGAAATAACTTTCCCTAGAGTCTCACTGCTAGTTAGTCATGGGGCTGGGATCCATCCCACACCCAATTCCCTTTTACTACCTGGCAGAGTGGTTAAGGAGCCAGGCTATGTGGGTTTATGGCTCTGCTTCCCTGCATATTAGCTCTGGGACTTTGAGCAACTTACTTAACCTTTCTGAGCCTCAGGGCATTGTCTATAAAAATGGAGATAGTAAGAGAAACCTAGCTGGTAGCATTGTTGTGAAGATGAAATCAGTTAACATGGGCCAGGTGCTTAGAAGCATGCCTGGCATGTGGCAAGCACTCACCAAGTATCTGCCCTCATTATTATTCCTATTCCTAGGCTCTACTGCCCAGCCTGTGTCATCTGTTCCTCTGTTTCAGGACTAATTGATTCTTTGTTTTAAGCAAGACATTATGCTATTATGATGCCTATTAGCAAATGAACATGTGTGCAAATGGTCTTAGAGATGATTATTTCACACTTGTTACATGTCATCATCAGAATCCAGATTTACTCAACTTTCTGAACATCCTTCCTAATTGAACAAGTGATTATCCTTTTTAGTGGGCAATCATTTCAATAGATATATTTTTAAATTCTTTTTCACTTCTGTGGGCATGACATGCTAATTCAGTCTTTAGCAGTTAGACATACGTGATTAGGTAAAGCAGCTCAGATACTGAGAAGACTGTGTGATGTTTCCTTTAGATCTCTGGTCAGCACTGAACAGAAGAAAGCCAGTCCTGATCTGTGGCGACCGTCTACGTTTCTTACTCAGGCTGGCGACTTCCTCAAAGTAAACTCTTACACTGTTCCCTCAGCCTATACAATGCGTAACCCCCGCCCCGATTCTGTTATTTGACATCTTCCTGCTCTTCCTCAGAGACCTCACTTACATGTTTCCTCTGCCAGGAAGCCTTCCAGACCTGCTTTGCTTTTCCAGATGAAATCATCTCTCCCTCATCTGAACGCCTGAGGCAGAAAACACACATTTTCCTCCAATCACTATCCTCTCTTTCTACTTGCTTAGTGAACTTCTAGGTTGCAGGCACATGGCTTTCTAGAATAAAGACTCTATCAAATCCCCTTGCAGCTAGGTGTGGCCAGCCATGTGACCGTGGTTTGGTGAATAGGATGTAGGCAGAAGTGTCATGTGCTACTTCTACTCTGTAGAGAGCAGGCATGCCATTCTTTCCTCCTTCCCTCTTTCTACTTGCTAGAATGGATGTGATGGCTGGTGCTTGAGCAGCCACTTTAGACCATGAGGTGGAAGTCAAGTGTTGATGGTGGCAGAACAACTAGGTACAAAGAATCTGAGTTCCTGGTGACTGCTGAGTCACCAGGCAGCCTGGACTACCTACCCCCCAAAATTGTTTACATGAGAAAGAAATAAACTTCAATTTTCTGCCATTTGCATGTGAACCCATTCTTGACTCATTCACCTCCTTTAGCATTTTGTATTATTTGTACCTGTATCTCTTGTACAGCACTCACAAAACCACATTATATCTAACTGCAAGTTCAGCTGCTCATCTACTATATGTGAGTTCCCAGGAGGAAGGATTGCTCATTAAGCACTCACCATGGTGCTAGGCTTTTACTACATAGAGTAAATGCTTATTGCATAAAGATAACGTGAATCAAAGTGTGTTGACCAAAAATACAAGTCCTATTGACACTAAGTCACGAGCATCTATTTTGTATAAGCCTAAAGATCTTTTTTATGCGCGAGAGAAAAGGAGCACAAAATGTTTTGTCTGTGGTTGTTGTACCTATTCCATTGCTTTTATTTTATTTTTATTTTTATTTTTTTTTATTTTTATTTTTTTTTGTGGTATGCAGGCCTCCCTCTGCTGTGGCCTCTCCCGTTGCGGAGCACAGTCTCCGGACGCGCAGGCTCAGCGGCCATGGCTCACGGGCCCAGCCGCTCCGCGGCACGTGGGATCCTCCCAGACCGGGGCGCGAACCCGGTTCCCCTGCATCGGCAGGCGGACACGCAACCACTGCGCCACCAGGGAAGGCCCCCCATTGCTTTTATTTAGAATGACTTTGTTATAGTTAAGAGATCGAATTCTCTTGTTTCAGGATTATTATTATTGTTTATTATTATAAACAATATTTATATTGTTATTTATATATTTATATTTATTATTATTTTATATTTTTTATATTTTATATTTTATATTTTTATATTTATTATTGTTATTTATAATATTTATATTTATTATTATTATTATTATTATTGTTTGGAGGATCTGGCAACAAAATATCACACTTGGCTGAAGAACACCGTGATCCGAGGAGATCATCCTCTTGAATAGAAGGACTCAGAGGACTGGTGGCTGTGAGAGACTAGAGGCCCACGGTTCTGTCACAAGATTCTGACATCTGACCCAAGGTTCTGCAACACGGTTATAAGAATTCTGAGACTTAGCCTGTATCCTAGGTTTAACCACTTACTGTCTATTTCTACAGTTAGCCTAAGTTCCTACCCAGAGTTATATTCCAGAGTTTCACTGAAATAGAGAGTGTACATTATTTGAAGTAATCTATATTACTATGGACCACAGCGTTTTAAACGTAGCAAGAACAGGAAATTTTAAGCTTGAAAGCAATGTGTTAGCAGAAAGTAATGTTTTGGGAAATATAGGCTTTGAGTTTTTTTAAGAAGAAAACAATCAACTACGAGAAAAACAGAATGTCCTGGGCATGAGGGCCGTATGGATTTCTCCATTCTCTGCTCTGATCCCGTGACTCTATGGTGATGTCACAGATCTGAAATGACTACATGAACTCTGTAAAAAAGCATTACTTCGATGGCAATTCAAAACTTAACTCTAGAATTAAGCACTTAACTCAGTTAAATTTCCGAACACTGTTGACATCATGAAGTTCTTCGGAAGGTTTTGAGTGGGAAAGAAAAAAGGTTTGTCTCTATTTAAGAGCCTATTTTGCCTACTTTAGAAGAAAAAAATAATAATCTTTTTGGTGGCAGATTTTTTTTAAGATATAAGTGTTGCAGTGATTTGACTGTAAATTTTTAAATGGCAATGATGAATGAGCCATGTACTTTTTTCTCAAATTCAAACTTGGCCAATGGTGAGAATCCTTTCAAACTGCTTCCTCTGAACCAGGGTCACTTTATCCAAAGGGCAGAGAAAAATAGAATTATTTAATATAAGAGCAGCTGCAGGAAATGCCCTCACTGCCTTTTCGAGGCCCAAGACAAATTGGAAAACATATGTCCCTCTGATGACAGAGTCACTTAAGACACTGCTCTCCCTCAGGTTGAATATTCTGGGTGTGTTGGTCAGTTTAAAAACTAGTTCACTGGTCCCACACAGCAGTACAGTTAGAACTAATTCACTCTAGAAATTTATCTATGGAAGTAGGTATTTTATCTGTGGAAAGCAATGTAAATGACACTGATATGACTTAATCGCAGGGCATAATTATTAAGACAATTGAGCATGGCTAGATAATTATAAGGGTGAGTGAGATTCCTTATCAGAATCACTCATCACCTAAGTTATTTTCACATTATAAAACGTTTGCCATTAATAAAGAAAGGAAAGAAGAAAGGGAGGGAGGGAGGCAGAAGGAGAAGGAAGGAGAGGAAGAGGGAAGGAGGGAGGAAAGACATCTTCAGAAAGGTGTCATAACCCCCTTGATTTTAAGGTCTTTGGGCCAGAAAGTCTTGTTTAGAAAAATCTGAATCCCTAATGATGCAGCTGACCTTTGGAACTTCTGGGAAGCTGTAGCCCAGCTGCTGTGATTGATTTTTGTCTCAGCAAAAGTCTAGGGACTTGGGGACCACAGATTCTATCTGTGACTTTGTCCTACCCTGGATTCTTGAAAATGAGCAAGTCCTTTGCTTTCTCTTTTCTTTGTCTGGATTTCTTGTCTTTTTTCCTAAAGGAAAGAGAGAGAGAGAAGAAAGGAAGGAAGATTGGGTAGAGGAAGGGCAATATTATTAACACAGAGGCGTAATTCTCATTTATACCCCAAGTTTTGCATTTTTTCACCTATTTAAGAGGCTTTGGGCACTGAAAGTACTGGAATGTGGGACGAGCAATGCGCTGAGATACCAGGTACTCGAAGTACTAAGGACTCAGGTACGGTAAGGGTCACAAAAAATGGCAGAATGATGGGTTGCATCAAACTCCTGGTGTACAAAGGCTTGTGTCCCATTAAAACACTACACTAGTTTCAGCAACCTTGAACCCAGAAGTGTTTGGACAACAACCCAACCAAACGCTGGCACTCCCACCAGAAACCACAGCCAAAACCACTGCTGCAAAATTTGTAACCAATCTGAACTTAACCCCAATTCATAGAAACCCAAGAACATTTTCTATTGAAGTAGAGCCAGATCCAGGAGTCCCACTGAGATGTTTCTGACTTACAGTAAACTCTGAAAGACTATATAGGATTCACCTGAAACTCGAAGGGAAATTTGAAATGTGTAGAAAGTAATCGTTCATGAAATCAAATCAAAGAGAAAATTGCCGGAAATTGCATGATTTCTTTTTATGAGACAAAGCCAAAGATGTTTTGACAATTGTTAAAAAGACAATAGGCCCAAAATGGAGTCACTTATGCTAAGCCCATGTCACCAAACCAAGACTTAACTTAATTACAGCTTCCTCTCCCAGGAATGGAATCTTAAACCAGTCAATCAGGAATCACCTGATCAGCATTAGTTAGGTAATCTGCCTAAGAGACCCCTGCCATGCCCTAAAGGAAAATAGCTTTGCAATAACCAACCTGCTTTTTTGCCTAGTCTAACTCCCTTGTTCTGGCTCCTTTCTTCCTATAAAAGTCCCTCTTGTAAGCTCCTCAGAGTTCCTTTCGATCTGCTAGACTGGATGCTGCCTGATTGAAGTCAGTTTTTGCTCAAATAAACTCAAAATTTTTAATATGTCTAAGTTTATCTTTTAACACATGAATTATTCTTTACTCAACTGATGACTCACTCTTGCCAAAAAAGTCCGCCCCCCCCCCCCCAACTTCTAACTCAGAATGTTTAGTCATAAAGTTATTGAGTCTTTGGGGTTTTATCCCTGTCAGCTGGTAACTAGATATGAACAGTGTTAATAGGTATAAGTGAAAGTGTGAAACTTGACTCTGGAGGATTTTTTTTCTTTTCGTTTGTTTTCAAAAATGTTAATAACAATTATAACTGGTAGGAAAACAGTTTCAACACTAATATACTGGTTGCTGCTAAAGTACTGAGTTGCCTGTTTTTGAGAAACCTGCTAAGGGATGAACTTTTTATTCTTTTTTTTTTTTTTTTAAGTTTTATTAGAGTATAGTTGATTTACAATGTTGCGCTAGTTTCTGCTGTACAGCAAAGTGTATCAGTAATACATATACATATATCCACTCTTTTTTAGATTCTTTTCCCATATAGGACATTACAGAGCACTGAGAAGAGTTTCCTGGGCTAAACGGTAGGTCCTTATTAGTATCTATATTATATTTGTGAACTTTGTATTCTAAGTAGGTCTCTCACAGTTTGAGAAGGGGTCTTCCTCTCTTCTCTCCTTCCTCACAGCAACCTTTCCCCACTAAAAAAAAAAAAAAAAATCCTTTTGGCAATTTATTCCTCTGGGTTAACAAGACACTCCTAAGGGTAATGAGAAGATGCTCAAGACAAAGTTTCTTTAATTTATAATTTTGCCTACTGTTCATTTACCCTGGCAATAATTAGAAAATCTGAATGTGGTAGGCAGGGTTCTAAGGTGGCCTCCAAGATTCCAGCTCTCTGATGTACAAGCGCTGAATAACCCCTTCAGTCCCCTTAAATACGGGCAGGACAAAACCTGCAAACATGATGGGGTATTATATCCATGACTGAGTAAGTAATCTGTTACCTTTGAGTTAACCAAAAGGGTGAGTATTCTGGTGGGCCTGACCTAATCAGGGGATCCTTTAAAAAAATGTCAGAGGGACATTCTTTTGCTGGCCTGAAAGAAAACTGCCATGTTGTGAGAGGAGGGTGGCCGCTGTAGGAGCTGAGAGCTGTCCCCAGCCAACAGCTATCAAGAAAACAGAGACCTCAGTCATACAACCGCACCAAAATAAATCTACCGACAACTAGTGAGCTTGCAAGGACACTGCAAGTCTCAGCCAGGTGACAGCCTGAACAGAGGACCCATCTAAATCTCATACCCAGATTCTTAACCCATGGAAAGTATGAGATAATAAATTTGTGTTGTTGTAAACCACTAAATGTTTGGTAATTTGTTATGCAGCAATAGAAAATGAATATGCTGATGAACACATGTAAAAGTCATCAGTCAACAGAGTCTGTTAATTGACCTTGCCATAAATGTCACAACTTTACATTGCTGGAAGCAAAAGCACAGGTTAGACATGGCTTTCAATACTGTCTTCTTTTCTTTCTGCAATTACAAGTAATAGTGAAGAACAGATCTGACTCCATGTTAGATCCGTTCTACTGCCTGTGCTTGGTCATGCTGGCTCTCACCTTTTGTAAAAGAATGTCGTCTACAGCCTGAAGTATACAGGATAGCCTATTCTCAGGGCTCTGACCTTTAAGAGTCAGTTCAGATAGAGATTTAAAAGTTGCAGAACAGAGAATAACGTTTGTTTTATTGGAGGTTTACAGGACCATCTGTGACCTGACCTATGTGGACAGATGCAAGAACAAAGGATTCTGAAACCTAGAAGTTTGCAACAACTAACCATGCCCCTACATCAGCACTGATGTGTCTGTTTCAGTGCTGTGCTGAAACCCTTCAAGGAGTTCCGGGTTTTGGGGGGCCTGAGCCACCTGTCTCCTTGCATGGCCCTGCAATAACACTTTCTCTGCTCCAAACTCCAATGTTTCAGTTTGTTTGGCCTCACTATGCATTGGGCACACCAACTTGCATTCAGGAACAATAACACTGGGCATTAGTGCCCAGAGAAATATTTTCATTTTTGTTCCACTGTCCTCTTTTGGGGACTGCATAATCAACTTCAGAGAGGAAATCACAGAATTATTCCCTTATCATAAGGTACTCCAAGTCACTATTCTACTGAAAAGAGTATATCTAGCTAATCATTTTGATTAGCTCAAGAAGCTTCTCCTATATATGAATGGCATCTCCTCAAATACCATCAGAATTTGGCCAATTTTTAAAATGTGTTTATGAAGAGAAAAGCACAGCTATACATAGGGATTATATTAACATTCTCAGCATTGATGTATTTGCTTTTCTTTTCCCATTTTGTAAAAGTAGCAGTAGTAGTAGTAATAGCACCCTTAATGAGAGGTTGTGCTTAGCTGTTTTCTCTCTACTGAGAGACTCCTAACAGAAAAAGACTTAAGCTGAATGAAGGAGGAACATACTGTAAGGGAAGTATAATGGCTTGGATGCTGGGAGATCTAGGTTCTGTGACCTATTTTGACATTCATTAGCTCATGATTTTAAACATGTAATTTTCTTTTTCTAGGTACCAGTTTCTTCATGTATAAAAAGAAAGGGTTCAATGAGCTCACCGTAGTTAATGTATGGAGGTTCCTTAAAAAACTACAAATAGAACTACCATACGACCCAGCAATCCCACTACTGGGCATATACCCTGAGAAAATCATAATTCAGAAAGAGTCATGTACCAAAATGTTCATTGCAGCTCTATTTACAATAGCCAGGACATGGAAGCAACCTAAGTGTCCATCATTGGATGAATGGATAAAGAAGACGTGGCACATATATACAATGGAATATTACCCAGCCATAAAAGGAAAAGAAATTGAGTTATTTGTAGAGAGGTGGATGGACCTAGAGTCTGTCATACAGAGTGAAGTAAGTGAGAAAGAGAAAGACAAATACCGTATGCTAACACATATATATGGAACCTAAGAAAAAAAAAAGAAAGGTCATGAAGAGACTAGGGGTAAGATGGGAATAAAGACACAGACCTACTAGGGAATGGACTTGAGGACACGGGGAGAGGGAAGGGTAAGCTGGGACGAAGTGAGAGAGTGGCATGGACATATATACACTACCAAATGTGAAGTAGATAGCTAGTGGGAAGCAGCCGCATAGCACAGGGAGATCAGCTCGGTGCTTTGTGACCACCTAGAGGGGCTGGATAGGGAGGGTGGGAGGGAGACGCAAGAGGGAGGGGATATGGGGATATATGTATATGTATAGCTGATTCACTCTGTTATACAGCAGAAACTAACACACCATTGTAAGGCAATTATACTCCAATAAAGATGTAAAAAAAAGACCTTAGGGAATCCCAAATAATTACATGGTAAAAGCAAAGATAGCAATGCAGCAGGTGAGGCGGCAAACGGGGCAGAGCAGAGGCTCCAGGAGTCCACAGCCACTCCAACACACATTAGTTCTTCTCCATTTCAGACACAAGGGCCCCACGGAGGATATCATGTCAACAATGGCTGCCAAAGTTTTTTTTTACAAAAACGTTGAAAAGCCCTGGATGAGACGGTCTGTAAGGCCTTTCCCAGCAAAGACCATACGCGTCTCTCAGAAGAAATACACCTGGAGAATGAGTATATAGTCATCTTTTCTTCTGACCATCAGTCTGGGTCTTAGATTCTGCTGACCAAGCAATAAATTGTTTCTAAGGAAGACTGGATGTCCCTTAACCCACCTGGCACTTCAGCTTTCCCTCTTGTGTGGATCTCTCGCCTTCATTTTTCACTGTGGTAGGATAGTTCTTAGACAGCCCACACTCGGAGCAACCAAGATGTTCCAGTATGGTACTTATTTCATTTAAGTTTAGCTGGATCAATAAAGCCAATGCATTCGGTGTGATAAAAATGTATTACATTGTAACATTGCTTATATAAATAAATTCAAAAACCAAGAAAAAAATTCTTTTCCGTCCTTCTGCCTTATTCTTGGCTCTGGTCCCTGAATTGATGTTTGGTGCTAGGGTCAGACCAGCCCTACCACCAAGCAGAGCAATTCCTTTGTACTCTAGGAAGCTGCATAGACTACAAAACAGCGTAGGGACTTCTGGGTGTGGGGAGAGTAGGACTGAGAGAAATGCATAGGAGTAGAGTTTCTAAAAATTAGTGATGTCAACCATTAGGGACCAAAGATACACAATTTTGTGTTATTCTTGTCACACCTCAACTCTATTCTCATCCTACTGCACTACTAAGAAAACCAAGGCAAATACAGCTTATTCCTTCTGCTAAATGGAAGCACTGTCTGATGTTAACAAACATCACTGATCAATTTTAACAGAAACTACATTATTATCACAATAACGGCTACTTTTGCCAATACTTGTTGAATTACTGTGTGCCAGAAACTGCGCTCAGAACTTCACTACTATCACCACATTTAACCTATATAATAACCACCTGCAGGGGAGGTATTATTTCCCCCAGTTTTCAAACGAGAAAACTGAGGCTCAAGGGAAGTTATTTAACTTGCTCAAGTCACATAGCTAATGAGTGACAAGCCCACATCTGTCTAACTCCTAGCACTTAACCATATATGGTACTCTTCTCAAACCACTAGAATTTGATCTGCCTTGGAGCAAAAGCCAAGACATTTATTTCTGGGCGCCCTCATCCCCAACATAGTATCTTGCACAGCAAATGGCATTCAAAAATATTTGTTTTGAAATGACTGACTCCACTTTTATCGGTGATAGAACTGAAACTAAATCCATTGGGAGGTGGAAATGTTCATACATTGTTCAGTGGAACTGATCTTTACTTGTAACCATGATGGCAGAACAAAACACACACAGAAAAACTTAATTTTAATCCATATGATCTCTAAATGGATTTGTGAATATAGAATCACTGTCCTCTCTATGTAGAAACTCCTAATTCTCTAGAATGCAACAATATCTAAGAAGACTATCAAAGCAATAGATCTAAAAATAGATACAGTCTAACCCACATTAATTTTAATCTATATAATCTCTCCTCTAAATGGATTTGTTACCATAGGACCATGGTCTTCTCCATATGGAAATTTCTAATTCTCTAGAATACAATAATATTTAAAGAAGAAAATTAAAGGCATGATCTAAAGTAACGGCTAATATAGGCTGGGTTAGTTTGGGATTCATCCTAAAATAACATTTAGCTCATTAGCAATAGCAACCTGATCTATTCTCCCTACTTAGTAAGGGCTACATATGGTATTGGCTGTATTTTCCAAGCCCTGAATCAGGGTACATGATACAGGATTGCTAGGGAATATCCAGAATATATGGTCAACGTCTTATTAGGGAACAGCCACTGAAGATACTTTGGAGCTGCTATTCCTACAACACAAATGTGCTTCAGAGAATAACTTCTTATTTTCCCAAAGATATAGCCCAAATCCACCAGAAGCCTTTGAGAGCTGAAATTAATTATATATCCAGGTAGGTGGGCCAGTAAGAAAGCTCAGAAAACAGCTTGATAATACAAGAAATCAACCCTTCAACCATTTTCAGTTTACAGAAGCCACATCAAACCTTAATGAGAAACCACATGTAGTGGTAAATTCCAGCATTTAATTTTATGATTATTTACAGCCATTCTGGTGCATAGCATATGGTATAGAGTTGACTTTTTTAAAGTACCAGAAAAATAAGCTAGAATGGACTAAATACATAGCAATGGAGTTTTATTCCTCTTCATAAAGAGATGAGAGATGTATCTAATTAAACAAAAAAATAGATAAAATGGTATGAGCTGTGGGTACTAATTCATACTTTTGGAACTGCTTGGCATCATGTCTTAGGTGAAAGCTGGTAACAAATATTAAGAAAGTTAACACAGCTCCAAAGTGATTTATTCTTAGGTGAATGTCCTATAGTCTGCCAAAAAGCTTCATTCTTTTAATTCTACAGTCATTTATCATTCTAATAAAATGTTATAAAATACACTGTAAAACCTTTCACCTATTTGCTTTCTAATTTATTTTCTAAGGTCTCATAGGAGACTTTGGCAATAGAAGCAACGTTAAGCTTTTTTTTTTCCTCTCCAAGAATAATACCTTTGCTCATCCAATATCCCTGCGTATAAATCTAAGAGATTTGGATAAATTTACTTCCAAAATCAACTATTACAGTATATTTCATTAAATGGGAAGATGAACAATTAGATGGCACATGATATAGTTAAAAAAAATAAGAGCAGAAGAGTTTCAGGTACAAGATGGCAGACCAGAGATTCACCTCCCTTTCCATCCAAAAGCCTACCCAAAAAGAGAATATCATTACAAAGGAATGCAACCATAAGGACAGAGAGAATGGGAGAAGAGGGCAGTGCCTCACATTTCTGGAACTGAAAAGCTCTAGAAGCATGGTGATGGATAAAACAGTAAAATAATTCACGGTCCAGAACCTACCACAAGTAGATACGGTGCAAATCACTGCATATGCAGTACAGAATGAGCGAGGCTCTGGGATAGAAGTAAGACTATGGGCACGAATGAAAAACAGGGCTGAAAAGTGCTGCTTGAAGGATGCTAGTCCCTCTCTACCTCAATCCCTGTGTATGAAGATTGGCAGGTTAAAGGTAGTCTATCTACTCTCTGGCAAAAAAATTAATACATAAACAAAAATTAAGGGGATGACTCCTCTGGAGAAAACTTACTGGGGCCAGCCATGGTCTTCTTGATGTTGGCATCTGAGAGCTCATGGAAAGACTCACCCCTGTTATGTACTGGCTATAAATTGAAGGCAGAGGAAAAAAATAATGTAGAATTTGATTTTTAAAATTTTGCATCTAATATCATTTGAAAACAATGTCCAAACCTTTGAAAACATTGAGAGCCGACCATGCCTATGCCCAGTAGTGAAGAAGTAGATACCAGCCAGACACTGGGTGGGTCATCCTTTTTTTAAGTGGGTCTGTTTATTCAAAATGCTCAATTAGAAATACCTCTTCTCTTGGCCACTTTTAGAGAATTAAAAATAGGTCTTGAAAGGAAGCCAGTTAAAACTGAAGTCCACAGCATGGGGCAGCTGGATAGACACACAAGTGCTATTATCTTTTGATGTTCCCCCCAACTGGATACAAACAGTTAATGGCAGGCAGCTGAGCATCAAAGGAAAAATGTCCCCCATGTGCCCTCTGCTTAGATACCAGCCCATAAGTGCTTTGGAAATCCAAGTAGATTTTCAAGGTGGGCTATTTTTATTGTGGCTTCACAAAGATCTTTCAGGAAAAGCACCTCACTTGCAGCCATCCACTCTCCTGCCCTTCTCACCTTTATTCCCATCACTCCCTCTACAATGAGTTTGAAGTCAAAATCAATGTTGAAATGAAGGATGTCAGTACTTGGTGGCTAAAGGAAACGAACTCTCAAACAGTTGAGAACCTAAAATTTAACTCTTAAGACAATCTATAGTTGATTTGCTCCAGAATTTTCTAACCTACAATTCTCATCCTAGCTCTACGTTGGAATCAGCAATGCCTTAGTCTCACTTCAGATGAACTACATCAGAATCTCTAGGTTAAAGCCAGAACTCTTGTCTTCAATACTCTCCAGGTATTTCTAATGTGCATCCAGGGTCCAAAACCACTGAAGCTGCCTCTAGTTATGACTGCAGATTATTTGAATGAGAAACTGCAAACATTGCTGTAGGGCGTGTACATACGGGCATTTCAGAAGCATACAACACTTCAGGATAGTTACTTAAGAAAACTTAATAGAGGGGTGGGATAGGGAGGGTGGGAGGGAGGGAGACGCAAGAGGGAAGAGATATGGGAACATACGTATATGTATAACTGATTCACTTTGTTGTAAAGCAGAAACTAACGCACCATTGTAAAACAGTTATACTCCAATAAAGATGTTTAAAAAAAAAAAGAAAACTTAAAATAGAATGTTCTCAGTGATAAAAGACTGAAGATTTAAAATTAACCAATTTCAGTTTCAGAAGGCCAGAGGAAAAAGAAATGGATGTTGGATCACCACTGAACCCCAATTTTCCTCTGGCAAATAACCCATTCCCCAATATCAATAAATGCATGTCAAAATGACTTCACTCCACTCCCCAGCCTAGGATGCAATGGCCATCTAACACTGGTCTAGTCATTCAGGGCATCTCCTTTCTCTGGCCATAGTAATTGCTCAAGGATCAAATGAGAGCAAATAAGATATGATTCTGCTACAACTCTTAAATGGGGGAAAGTGCTTTTTCTTATGAGACCTGAATCTGAAAAGACATGCGTCAGAGTTGGTGGAGCCAATATTTCCAACATAAGAGAAAACCTGAGAATAAATCCAATAGAGAAGAAGAATGGCTGAGAGATTTTAAAAGAGAATCCAGGACCTGATTCCATAATTTGGGTCCCTGTAACAAGCTGAGCCTGAAGCTAAGTCTACAACTGAATTTTAAGTTATGAGAGCCAACAAATTCCCTTTTCTACAGGTTTAGTGTGGGTCTTGGTAACCCAAAGAATCCAAAGTGAAACATACTCCTATCTGCACAACAGACAATTTCTTCCTCTCTCTCTCTTATACTGTTCCCACTCGCAGCATAAACACAGGACACCATTTACATAGAGTCCAGTACTCACGTTCGTAGACACAGAATCACAAACCAACTCATTCATTCTCCATTCTCAAAAGTCCTTTACTTTCATCCAGGTCCATGACAGGCTGAGAAGGGATTACCCCATATTAATGCACAAAGAAAAAGCGTGACTGTAAGAGACTCGGGCTGTGATTACCTTATCAGTTGTTCCTATCATCAAAGATATTAAGACACAGATTCACAAGGAGAATAAATACAAGGACATATATCACAGTAAAACTACAGTAAGTCCCCTACATACAAACCTTCAAGTTGTGAACCTTCAAAGATGCGAACATGCATTCCATCAACATCAGGCGTGAGTGAAAATACAGTTCGCCCTCCTTTCTCCTGTTGCTGAGGATCCTTCAGCTCTACCATCTCCCACCCCCTCTCCCTCCTACAGTCAGTAACTCTTCTTGCCTGTTCACTCGATGCCAGCCCCTGGACTCCAGCTGTTGTATACTGTACTTTTCAAGGTACCGTACTGTAGGATTAAAAATGTTTTATTTTTTGTGTTTGTTTTTTATGTATTATTTGTGTGAAAAGTATTATAAACCTACTACAGTAAAATACTATTTAGCCGACTGTGCTGGTTGGGTACCTAGGCTAACTTTGTTGGACTTACGAACGAATTGGACTTACGAACACGTTCTCGGAACAGAACTTGATCATACAAAGAGGACTTATTGTACTGGACATACCGTAGCAAAACAACTAAAACCTAAAGACAAGGGGAAAATCTTCAAAGAAGCCAGAGAAAATGTATATTACCTTCAAAAAAACCCTAATAAGATTTACAGTTGATTTCTCGAGAATAATAAAGTCAGAAGAAAATGAAATGATTTCTTCAAAATGATATAATAAATTACAACTATAAATGCACTAGGAAAAAGTATATATACAGACACGTAAGTCGGGCAGTTCAAAAATCATTCTTAGCATCATACCAAAGAGGGAAACCATGAAAGCAATAAAAGAGGAATAGATCTGACCTATAAAAATGAAAAATTTATAAACTTCAGGTAAAATTAATGCTATAAAAATGTGAGATATTTTCAAACTGAAGGAAAAATATAAAATTTTCAGTATATAAGATAGAAAGCTATTATCCTTAACAGGCAGGCTTTACAAATCAGTAAGAAAAATGCAAGCACCCTAAGATTAAAATGAGTAAAGGATATATGCATAATAAACAAATATAAATGTTTAATAAACTTCAAAAGATTTAACTTCATCAATAATAAAAAATACAAATTAAACAAAAATGTTACAGAAAGTTTCAGCTATGAAATGGTCAATATTTTAAAAATAAATTTAATATTGAGTTTTTCAAAAGAGCTGCTGATAATTAGGCTCCTTGCACTTCTGGAGGGCGATTTAGGAGTGTAAACATTCGTGCACTCTTCCTAGAGGGCAGTTGGGCAGCACATAGGAAAAACAAAATGCTACAGTATGTCTCTTGGCCCATTAGTTACACTTCCAGGAAAAATCCTTAGTCATAATCCAAAAAAATGAATGAAGATTTAGCCATAAGGAAGTATATAGTTATATAGTATATATGAGTAAAATTTTAGAAACCACCTAAATCTTCAACAATAGGAGAGTTATTAAAATAGTAGACTATACTGTAATTATAATATTTTCTAATAAAAAATACAAACAAGTAAGCATAGTATTATTCCATTTTTCTAGAAGATTTTTGTAGGACATACATCACATTTTGTAGAACAGCACAAATTACAAATACGCGGTATTGGACTCAATTAATATGCCTCTCTAGATTTGCTCAACCCCACTGGCCTCCCAGGTTTAAGGAAGAGTCCCAGCTGGACAGTGATGTAACCAACTAGAATGAGTTCCACGGTGAAGACTTTGGGCGTAACAAGGCATGGGACATACTGAGGACAGGAAGTCTCTTTGATGACTCTCAAATCACATCCCACAAGTCCTAATTACATATCTGGGACGCCCCAGAGTGTGAAGGTTGGGTGTCCAGAGACAGAAGAAGTTCAATATATTCTTGTCTTATACCTTACATTGGTAATTCCTTTCTATTGGTAACTTTGGTGGGAAAAAAAATAGCACTTAGACTTGGAATGAGTAAGAGATCATCCTGGAATTCAGCATCATTGCCAATTCATGCAAAGAATTCTTGAGAAGAGTTTCGATTCATCGTCTGTGTTTATGCCCTAAACAGACTGAATCTAAGCTTACCCACAGTCATCACCTGAGATGCTCTCTTCGGTGTTCCTTGAAAGCAAGTCCTTTTAAGTCTTTCCTTTCTTAAACACAATCCCTCTTCTTCTTACCCCAAACCTAGGTGGTCTTACATTTTTGATAAGAGTAATAATAAATGGTGAGAGTAAAACAACAAACGACAAGATTCAAGATTCATTAATCAGGGGTTTCAGAATATAGGAAAATTCACTCAAATTCTGGCCACATGAATGTTGACTTTAGAATCCTTTTAGAAAAATTCAGTTAGATCTGTATCAACATTTTAATGTAGATTAAACATTATTATCTTTTGTGATAAGTTTCTGTTGCGATGACACAGGTTTCCTTTTTGTGATCTCAGCAGCGGAGATGAAAAAAAATAAATAAAACAATTTAAAAAGAAACCTCACATATAGATTTTTATAAAGTGTAGCTAAAATTAGTAATATGAGATTACTAAACTGGGAAACATTTTTTAGGATCTTAAAGTTGGTGAGACTCCCAAAATATATGAGCCACAAGTTTGCATGCTGTCCAAGACTCAAGACTTTTTGTCATAGGAGAAATCACATATGTTAAGGAAAGGCAAATAAAAGTATGCCTTGCACAACTCAAATGACATTAAAAACTTAAAAAAATTTTTCAACCTGTTAGCCTTATGTCCACATTAGACTGTAAATTCCCAGAGACCAGTGTACATGTCTGTTCATCACTATATTTCCTAAGAGTCTAGAATAGCATCTTTACAGTGATTATTTTAATCAGTAACTTTGTATTAAAAATTCTCTTAGCTGCTAAATATGCATATAGGATTCCTTTCTAATAAATTCTTGCTTCAGGCACATGACCAGAAGCTGCCGTTAGTGACTTCACCACCACCAACACATAACTCAAACAACCCAGTAAAACCCTTCCCTGGAATGTTAGGACTTGGAAGAAAAGTTTGGGAACCAGGGAGCTGCTGGAAGCCATGAAAAGAAAACGCAGTGCCCAGTAGGATTAGGAAGCAGCACGCAGAGAAAAGCAGAAGTGGAGCAGCAGAAAGAACCTCACTGAACGGCTTCCCTGGCGGCGCAGTGGTTGAGAGTCCGCCTGCCGATGCAGGGGACGCGGGTTCGTGCCCCGGTCCGGGAAGATCCCACATGCCGCGGAGCGGCTGGGCCCGTGAGCCATGGCCGCTGAGCCTGCGCGTCCGGAGCCTGTGCTCCGCAACGGGAGAGGCCAAGGCAGGGAGAGGCCCGCGTACCACAAAAAAAAGAACCTCACTAAAGCTCAGCAGCACCCTTCCCATCCTGCAGTTATTTTCCTATCAATCATGTTCCCCTTTGGCTCAAGCTGCTTCAAGTTAAATTTCTATCACTTGTACCTGAAATACTTCTGACCAATTCCTCATTTTTCCCCTCTAAATCCTGCTCTTAATTATTGCCAACTCAAGTTGTATCTCCCTTGAGACAGTCAACTCACATTTTGTTCAAAAGCAAACAAAAGAATACAGATCATATGTCATAATGATGAACCTCAATTTTATGTTCAGAGCATTTAATTAAACTGGTATTTTATAGCATTGGGTATCACTCCAAAGGCCTTCAGCGGAGATTTAAAGATGTTCTAATATGGCATATAACACTACAACAGTCATCATTTTTAAACATGCTCAAAACTGAGTTAATTGCATTTCTTATAAAATTCACTACCTAATTTTCAATAGGTATGTTTTTACTTTCTTTCCAATAACAATCCTTAATGTTTCTCTAGTACTTAAAATTTTACAACGCCTTTCACATCTACTATCGGGTTTGAGACTCTCAACAACCATGTGAAAGGCAGGGTGGCTATTTGCATTTTTGTACTACTCACGATAGGCTAATTGCTGCAATTCACAACTCCAAAAGTTCAGTAACTCAAAACAATTTCTTTTTTGCCGATGAGAGTCTAACGCAAACAGAACAGCTCTCAGAGATGCCCTTGTGATGTCACCATCATCAACACCAGCACAGGAAGAGGAAAGAGCCTGGGAAGGTACATCAGACATTCCATTTCTTCAGAAGTGACACACATCAATTCTATTCACATTCCATTGGCCAGAACTAGTCACGTGGCCTTCGTTAAGATGCCAAGGGAGGGGAAATGTCATCCTCGGTTGAGCAGCTGCTTCCTGGAAGCAAATCCACACTATATAAGAAAGCATGATTTAGAGTATTCATCCCTGTTGTAGTTTTATGCATGAAGACACTGAAGATCACATAAAGCAGAAACTGCAGCAAAGTGGTTACTCCAACCCAGGTCTTCTCTTAGGTGGTGCCTTCCCTCAGTCCTAATGCTAAAGCCAGTCACAATGACATGCATTAAAATTTGAGGCTGAGGTATGCACACATCTTTCCTTTTTCTCACCCCGTTCATTTAGCTTTCCTTTAGAGATCCTTTTTAAAAACTCAATCATTTCAATATTTTTTTCTGACTTCTTTCCCTCTCCACTCTGGTTTGCCCTACTGAAACTGTATACAAGCCCCTGTCTCCCGGTCCTTTGAAGTAAAAGGCTTTCGCTTTAGTCTCCCAGGCCTCCCCTGAGTCTCAAAAAGCCTGACTCAAGAATTAACAATTCGGAATGTGAAAATGTAGAAACAAAGAATAGCTGTTGGGCTGGGAAACTGGAACAATTTAGACTATAAATCTGCCACACAGCAGAATCACCGAATTCACAGTTCCCTGAAAGATAAAGGCCTGACACACGTTCTTAAGTTATTTTTACAGAAAGCAGACCCCCTCCAGATGAAAACTGCTGACCACAAGCACGTAGACCCCAGGCTGGTTGAAACCAGAAGTTTGACAATGCTTGAAACTTCACCTTCAGGCCAACCAATCTGAGAACTGTATGCGAGCTGATCATGCACCCTGCAGCACCCTGCCTCGCACTGCCTTTAAAACCCCTCTCCTGAAAGCCACCAGAGAGTTCGAGTCTTTTGAGCATGAGCTGCCTGTTCTCCTTGCTTGGCACCTGCAATAAATGCTGTACTTTCCTTCACCCACAACCGGGTGTCAGTAGATTGGCTTTAATGCACACGGGCGAGTGGATCCAAATTTGGTTTGGTAACACTACCACATTAACCATACTGCCTCTATTTTTCCCTTTATTAGTATTTATCTATATTGGGAAGTACTTTACAAAGGTCTATAACCTCTAGCAGAACATGAGCACCTCGAAAACAGTCTTAACTCTATGTCTGGTACACAAAAAGTGATTAACTAGTGAATGTTTGGTGACTGAGAAAAGACTTTCTCCACATCCAAGTTCGTTCAACGCCTTGACCTCTCTCGTACAGGTGAAACCTATTTTCCTCCATTAATAGGGACAACCAAAAAAGGGAGCCAGAGCACACATTACAGATATAAAAATGTAACCTGGTATTCTTCTATATTTAACACATTTAATGAACATTCCTGTTCAGTAGCATCAGCAGGCCCCCCTTTTAAAATGTTTTTTTAATCCCAACATTCAGCAGCCTCAAGAGTCAGGGTGTTTGCATTAGCTGTGAGTCGATGCTTGGATGAGCCTTAAATCTTCATGTTTTTTTTGACACGGTGCTGAGACAAACTCTTTGATTCAGGAAAACTGCATGCTCTATGGAATAAAGCTGAAGCAATTAATCAAATATTTAATTATATTGTAACAGAACACAGTTATCAAGCTTTTAACTAACAATGGTAAAGAGTCCCCAGTGACCCAGGCAACAGAAGACACTAACACACAAAGGCTGTTTAAACCTCAGCTCTTCTAGACTCTGTGGAAATGTGGGGAAGTATGGAATGGATCAGCACCAAAAGGGTGAGAATCTGCAGTCAAGACTTTAAAAGCAGTCCCTTCCCTAGGAGACTGCCTGTTTCAGAAGTTCCCAATCATGGGTCCAAACTGGCCTGCAAATGTTCGCCATCTTGCACACTCTAAAACACAGTGCCTCAGCACCTTTCCCCTTTGTCTCCTTCCTCACCCCTGGAGTCTATGGTCTAAAATCTAGATATCATAATCCTGACATGTTCAAGCACGATGTCTTAAAGGGCATGCAACACTGAAAGAAACCATCCTATTCTTGGATGATTTGTAAATAAACTCGGAATCCATAGGATGATGTAAATCATTTTATTTTCTGTTCTTATTACATCTGTCTCACATGGGTATCCAGAAGTCTCCTCTCTTGATCTCTTTCCCTCCTTTGCAAACTCCCAGCTTTAAACCCAAAGTCCTGGTTCATTCTGCTGCTATCCTGTCCAAGCCCAGAGAGGCAGATTCCTGTCCTACCCTTCCTGGTAAGGTGAGGCTGGACATGCACATTCTTTAGATCAGAGTTCCTATGAGATAACCTAATTCCTCTCTAACACTGAGAGCAGATCATGGCAAAACTCTGATAGGTTTTTATGCTTAAACAGCCCCTTCATACCAGAAAGAGAATAAGGAGAAGCCAAGGTGATAAAGGGGCAGGAAGTCCCATCCTGCCACAGAAGTTTGCCTACCCACTATAATCTGGGATGAGAAATAATTTGTCTATACAACATAACCCTCTATCTCACATACAGCTCACACCTACTCTTCCAGACCAAGGAGAATTATTTCAGCTTCCCAATAAATGCCTCAAGAGTTATCGACCAGGGACAGAGTTAAGATTTAAGATGAAGGCTTAATTCTGAAGAGGTCTGAAAACTACAATGTGTGATAGGGTGGATTATTGTTCTAATTTCTCGCTTCTTCTCTATCCACACCCTTTGCCATGGGACTCTGCAGTGTCACCAGCAGAATATGCAAAATACACAGCTCCACCTTCAACTTGGTCAGGTGACTTGCTTTGATCAATGGAATGTGGGTGGAAGAGACAGTGTGCCAGTTCTAAACAGTTTAAGAGGCATCGCTTGCATCCTTTACCATGAGAACAACATACCCCATAGAGTGGCTCTTCCTTTAACCTGGCTCTGGGAATGAGAAGACACATGGAGCTGAGTCAAAATGAGAGAAGTCAAACCAAGCTGAGCCCAGTAGAACCACAGACAATCTGCAGCCCTCATGTAACATGAGCAATAAGTGAACATCTCTTGCAGTAAGTCATTGCAATTTGGGGTTTGTTTGCTGCTGCAGCCAAAGTTATCTAATACATATGATGTTCAAAAATTTTACAATCTATCCCAAACATACCTTTCCATCTTCCCTTTCTTCCCTCCACAGAATATGTTTCAGCCAAATGGTTAGCCCCTAAATGTGCCATGTATCTTTCCATCTCCATGGCTTTGCTCATGAAAATCCCCTGGCCTAGAATATACAAGTTTTAGTGCAAAGAGCACAGGCTTTAGAGTCAACTAAACCAGGCTTTGAAACCAAGGCCATCACTTAAATAACTATGTGCTCTCTGAGTTTTAATATGCAAAAGCATGAACTTTAACATGAGACCAACTCATATCCTCTGCTAATCATTATTTTGAGTCTATGACTGAGCCTTAGTCTCATCATCTGTAAAATGGTAATCACAGGGTTGTTAGGCTGATTAAGTGACATAGAGTTGGGAAATCAACTACCACAGTGCTTGACACTGTCCTGATTAATTTCTTGTGGACTGAAAATTTAAATAAATAGATAGAAAGTACATAATCCAACTAAATAAGAGATATCATAAAGCAATTTTAAAATAATTGTCAAATTAATAGGCATGCATTTTCTAAATTGTGCCATGTAGAACATTAGTTTCATGCAAGATATTACAAATCTACTTCTTGAGAAAAGTGTTCCACAGTTAAATAAGTTCAGAAAATCTTGCATAAAATACCTCCTTTTGGAAATTCTTAATGCACATTAACAATTAAAGGCTCTGAGAAGTCATGTGATAAAGAATCTTATTTAACTTAATTTAGTACCTCCTAAAATTACTTGACTATCTATTCTTCCTCCTATTGGAATACCTATTAACAGTCAATGTTTTTCAGAACACGGTATGTGTCTTAGTCTGCTAGGGCTGCCACAACAAAAACACCATAGACTGGTGGCTTAACCAACAAAAATTTATATTCTCACAGTTCTGAAAGCTAGAAGTCTGAGATGAGGGTGCCAGCATGGTTAGTTTCTGCAAAGTTCTCTCTTCCTGGCTAATAGATGGCTGCCTTCTCACTGTGTCCTCACATGGCAGAGAGAGAGAGAGAGAGAGAGAGAGAGAGAGAGAGAGAGAGGTGGAGGGGGGCGGATCTCTTCCTTTTCTCATAAGGCCACCAATCTTATGAGATTAGGGCACCACCCTTATGGTCTCACTTAATCTTAATTACCTCCTAAAAGCCCTATGTCAAAATGCAGCCATACTGGAAGCAAAGGCTTAAACATATGAATTTGGAGCGGGGCGGGGGGGCGGGGGGGGGGACACAATCCAGTCCATAACAATCTGGGAAGTGCTGGTAGAATAAGAAGTATAATAGAAGTGTAGCAGGGTGAATTCAATCTGTGTTGATGAAAACATGCAATACTTTACGGAGGAGGAGGACTTAAATTAGTCTGGGACCCAGGGTAGACTGAGCAAGTTATCGAGGGATCTAAAAAACGGTCCATTTTAAGCTGATGCACTTGCCAGATTTCAGGAGAACGGGCAATTTGCTGGTCCAGTCAGAGCAGATATGAGAACCATGTGGCTGAAGCTTCTAAATCTTAAAATCTGACACATTCAACCACCTCTCTGTCTACGGACCTCTTCCCACAAACTTCCTCCATTACCCTACTATGAATATGTAAGAAGAAAGATTTACTTCATGATAATTATTTGGGAGAATACCAATAATAGGAAGAGGGTGCAATGAAAAATGAATTTTATGACCACCTTTTGAGCTCAAGCCAACTCCCTGCCAAAACACCTCCTGTTTAGACGGGATAAATCTAGGAAAATAGTCACATCAGTGAGCTTAAATAATGCAGTCAACTCAGCTCTGTGGATCGAGGACCAAGAGCTGAGGCAACTGGAATCATTTGTTAGCTCCTTCTATAGATGGTTAACTTGGTTAGCTCCAGTGCTTGCTTTTATCCACACTGCAGTACAGGGATAAAGCCGGCTTTGGAGTCAACCATATTATAAGGTTGCTGCATCTCATTTGATGCCAGATTCATGGTCAAGCCATCAGCTTTTTTATAGTGGGAAGTTTGTTTGTTTGTTTAGGAGACAACCTTATACAAATTATCTTAATGTAGTATGAAATATACAGGTTTGAAAATGCAAATGCTCACAGGAACCAGCATGGCAAATGCATGGGTAAAACTGGCCAAGTGCAACTGATAGGCCTGGTGGGAATTGTGACAAACTGGGGAACACGTGCTTCTAAAGGCCCTCCCACGGTCTCCAGAATTGTAGCCAATATTACCTTGTAGATATGTAAACTTAGTACTGACACAGCTCCTGATTTTCCAAGTAAAGCTGGCAATCTGGATTTTTATGTGAAATCTCCTAACCTTTAAATGTTAGCAACTAACTAAACATCTTCCAACCCTCTCCATATAGATATAAATACACTCCCCAAACCCCCACTCCCACACAGATGCACATTTGCAGGACAAGTCCAGCCTACAGGTCACCAGTGTTTAACCTGTGACATATGCACTAAATACTTCCTGAATGAAGACATCAAAGCTATCCCAAAATACACTACTCCTCTCCCTCTGATTGAGGGATGGACACCAGAGAAGTCCTGGTATTTTGAGACCAGCAGCTGGGATTGTCAGAATGGTACAACATTAACTTTTATCTCTGCTCTTAAAGAAAACTGACCACTAAGATTTAGGGAAATGTTGGAGAGAACTGGCCATCAGATATTATTTCTTCTCTGTTAAACTAATACTTCATACAGAGCCCTAGGCCAGATGTCATGATAGATGAAACAGGCGTGGACTTTCACTGCCCGATTCAATGTCAAATTGGAAACATTACTACTCTTTCCATACCCGTCATGAATATTATTTCAAGATAATGACATTAAGTCATGCATAAAAAGTTATGCACATAATATTGTGTCATTAAGATTTAATTGCAGGATGCACTACATATAAATCCAAACCTCACAGCTAACCATGGTTTTTGTTTCTTTTGTTCTTTATCCAGGATGGTTTAATCTTGGGAGAGGATACCTTAGAGGGGAGAAAGAAAACTGCTACCAAATTTTGGAGGGCCCAATAAATTCTGTTTTTTCTCTGCAAAACTGTGTTTCCTGTACTCCTTGCCCCACTGCTATCCCTCGTGCCTCTTCCACCTAAAGAGAAAGCAAGATTTGAGGCACTGACAAAGTGCATTCTGTTCATTTCTGAAAGAATGAACTTTTGAAACATCTTCCCTGTCCCTCTTTACTCGGAAGTAAAGAGGGACAGGGAAGATGTCCCCCTCCACAGCCTCCAGCCCCTTAACCCTACAACATACCTGCTTGGCCATGGTACTTTTCTCAAGCTAGACGGATTAGATATTTACCCCGGAATTGGGAGCGTGATCTAAGCAACAGTCTGACCTCTTCTGAACAGAGGAATAGAGGAGATGTAAGGTGAGCATCTGAGGTGGGATTGTCAGATGGTACAGCCTAAGAAACAGAAGAGGGATGCAGAGGGATAGAGCGTGGAGACAGGGAGAAAGTTCTGGGAACTACAGTTCTTGCTTCTAACTGCATCCTAAGGCCTGTCAGCACTCCTGCCTTTGGGTGCCTTGAGACACTGCTGGAACCTTAGAGTAAATACCCCTCCTCTTTCTTTTTTAAGCCAGTTTAAATCTGTTGTTAGAAACTGACGAGTTCAACAGTAGTTCTCTTCTACAAACCTGCCCAAGTTCAATCTGGGATGTTATACAATTTAAAAACTAAATAGCCCCCTTTTTATTTCAAAGACAGCTGAGAGGAAAAATAAGTTTATAATATATCTTGAGAGATTTCACTCCAAATGTAGACAAATTTTTACGGAGAAAGGGAGGAGAAATACGACATGCTGAACATTTAACTGAACTTCCTTATTTTAAGCCCCTGTATTCTGAGCACTGTACATACAAATGCAGAGCTGCCGCATCTCCTGGTTTTTCCAGAGAAGTAAGAGGCTGCAGCGAAAAGGCAGACAGAATGCTGGGGCCACCTTCACCCCGGTCAGCCGAAATGTGCAACAAGGGAGTCGAACAGGACTCATTCGATTTCAGGCCATCGCTGCCACCGTACCAAAATTTGATACCGAAACCCTGCTGTGATTTATTTAAGGAGGGTCCCTGCCTGCTCTTTTCATCAGGCCTCCACCCCACCTCCACCTTCGCCACAGCTTTAGATTTTTACTTTTAATTTCACCCAACTCTAAGCTTTATAATGACTTTAACTGTTCAATATTTAATGAGCCAATTAATTAAATAACATTTATTATGCTGTAGGACAGCGGTTCTCATCTTTTAGTATGCATCAGAATTACCAGGGGAGCTTGTTAAAAACTCCAGGCACCCACCAACCCAGAGAGCCTGATGCAGTAAGTCTGAGGTGGGGAGGAGGAATTTTCTTCCTAACAGTTCTGCTGCATTTGACCTTGGTGATCGGCTGACTACATTTTGGGACCTGCTACTCTAGGGACAAGGGACAGGGGATTATGAGACTGCATGCTCTGTTGGGGGTAAAGAAAACTGGCAAAAGTACAAATCCCTGGTCCATTACTTACTAGCTGTGTGATTTGGGGAAAGTTAGTAGATGCTCTGCGACTCGCTCTCCTCATCAGTAAAATGAGAAAAATAATAACACCTAAGTCATAGGGTTGGTCGGGACGTGACAGGTAAAGTTCATACCTCAGTCTACCCTGTCTGGGACTCTTGCTGATTCCGGATGCCTCCTGCTCCCTTAATCACAAGTCCCAGAGCAACTGGGGAAGAGGCTCAGGCCCTGCTAAAAGAATCATGGAAAATTCAGGAAAGCAAATATACAGCCCAGTGCATCGGTGTACTAGGGGAGCAAAGGGCAGCGGTCTGAGGTAAAATAGGTGTGATGTGGGAGGCCCCCCGGCTGCCCCCAACTCAGTCACCTCAGTGGGTGAGAGCCAGAGCTAGGTGAAGCTGAATGAGGATGGTCACTATCATTGAGGCAGCCAAAAAAAAAAATCCCTTTGGGACAAGTGACGCTTTCCCACCTAAATGGACTGTTTACAGCAGGTATACACGGGTTTTACTGTCCTATTTTTAGAAGAAAAAAAAAATAGGTAGCTGCTGGCCACTGTCCTTCGCCTGACCCCAGGCGAACACCTTAAATCAAGAGCTTGCTATAACCCAGCTGAGCTTAGCGATTTTAATGAGAAATCTGGTCCTGCTGGATTACTGTTCCTGGGCCCCATCTTGTCAGCAATTCCTCAGGAAATTATTCAACCATCCCCAGTTGCAAAGAAACAGATGGCGCACTGGAAAAAAAAAAAAAATACTCCGAAGTGTATGCACTGGTAAAAAAGCAAATTTAAGGACACAAAGGCCAAGGATGACACAAATACGAGAAGTGCTTTTTCCCAGATAAATGAACTTGCAGATATTTTCATTTTCTCTCCCCTTTTAAACTGTGAACTAACCCGTCATCAGCTTGCATACTCAATGGAGAGATCCGTTTGACTTTTCAGAGCTGTTTAACAGAGACAGCTTGTTTTAATAACACAGAATAACACTGATCAAACGCTCTCATGGAAGATCAAGTTTTAAAATTTCTATTAATGCCCTGCTTTCGTTCCTCTAATATCCTTTAACCAAAACTCTAGGATCACACTCTATTATGCCAACTGCCCGTGAAGAAAAGCTGAAATATTATTAAAAATTATCATGGCACCTGAGAAAATAGCAGTGTAACCCTCATGAATATTAAACCTTTTCATAATGATCAG
The DNA here is from genome assembly GCF_002837175.3 of Physeter macrocephalus. Lineage (NCBI taxonomy): Eukaryota > Metazoa > Chordata > Mammalia > Artiodactyla > Physeteridae > Physeter > Physeter macrocephalus. The sequence goes on along the minus strand of NC_041233.1, from coordinate 13,918,497 downwards.
TGTTATTACCATGAATACTAAATGTTATGAATTCATTGCGAATTCATAACGCTTAGTGTGAAAACTTGGCCTGTAACCAGAAATTCTGAATTATACTTGGCAAATGCTTGAATCAATTTTAGTTAGAAAAGCAGGAAAAGGAAAATGGATAAAATTCTTGGCCTTCAGTCTCAGAAGCCAAAGAGTTTTGGGAATCTCGAAAAAGGAAGGCCCGTTGCAATTTTCAAATATTTCATGGGAATGTTTGAATCTTTTTCAGAGTTCCCACTTCTGCTTAATTATATCCTGATGAAGAAGAGTCAGAGAAACGTCAGGAATAAGAGACCAGCACATTCAGTTACCAGTCTGTGGCTGTTCTTACATGGCATTAACTCTCAGAGCTTAGTACTACCTACAGCATGTCATGGGAGTGATTCTGACCCTAGAAGAAATTTGCACAAAATAATCATTATACAACAGAGTCTGCAGCTATTACACATCATGCCAACTTTTAATCTTCACATCTCCCATTGAGGTGAGACCCCAGCGTGTTTTGCTTCAGTAACTGAAAGCCACATCTATATGAAAACGAATACAAGGAGTGCTTGTTATGGTTAACTGATCACAAACCTTCGGCCATGTGTTTTTATAGTCGCATGACATTCAGGCAAATAAAGTGGGATGATTGATTCTCAAGACATGCCAAGAGCGGAGTAACAGACGGGGGTTCAGGCAAAGAGATTTTAATGAAAATCTGATGGGAAAGCGGATCTCTCTCGGGGGGTTCCAGCTGAAAAACCGCTGGGCAATTTATAATAAACTGAAAACCTATGTTTCACGAGCATTCCTTAATAGGATCACTTACAGCTCTATTTACTGAGCAGCTCTCCCCACTCATGCTTTGTGATCAAAAATCACAGGAATCAGGCTTTAGATTTAGAGTTTGCATCAAAGTGAAGAAGTTCTTATCAAAGTTCTTTCCTTGCAAAATATGTTTCTAAATCCATAGATATTTAGCATCCTTCAGAGAATAAGAGCATGTTCAACACAGATTTCTTTAAGTACTGTAATTTTATCCCAACTAATTTAAGCTCCATCTGAAAATTCCTTTAAAATATCTTAAAATATTAAGAACTGGAGAAAGTTCTGATTGACGGATGGATTGAAGCATCTCATAATTTTCTAAAACATTCTCTAACTGTCCTCAGTAATAATTCATTAAGGTGATGGAGAATAAGGGACAGATGCTAATTTTCCCTCCGGGAATTTCTATGAAGTTACAGGATGGCACTGAAACTGCAAAACAGCAGGATTTAACTAAACAGAACATCAATCAGTAAAGAACAGTATGGTGTGCCTGGAATCCATTCAGAATGTCCTCGGGTTAGATTCCAAGATAGTTTTTTCCCCTCTAAATTCTAAGTCTCGTAAGTAATGTCTTACATTCTTCCAGTAATTTCTTAAGTTATATAATCATGGCGAACCAAGCGGCTCCTGAGACTTATTCAGCTAATAATCCACCAGTAGGAATTACCGGACCCTTCAGAATAATTAATCTGCATTCTTCCCGAATTCACTCAGATGCCTTCAGCGTCCTCTGAATATCCTTGGTGTCAACAATACTTTCTCAACAGTTTCACAACCACTTCAGTGTCTGAGGGTCCCAGATTAGAAGTGCAGATAAAAATTCTTCATATGGGGCTTCCCTGGTGGCGCAGTGGTTGCGCGTCCACCTGCCGATGCAGGGGAACCGGGTTCGCGCCCCGGTCCGGGAGGATCCCACATGCCGCGGAGCGGCTGGGCCCGTGAGCCATGGCCGCTGAAAAAAAAAAAAATTCTTCATAAATTCCCAGAGAATCATGAATAACATTTCTAAGGTGAAAAATAGCCCTAAATACTCATCAAGGCTAGCAAACTGTGTGAAATTTTAAAGCAGTACCATGGGGAGAGAAAATTTACAATATTCCAGTCTAAATGAAGTCAGATGAGAGAGTGTGGCAGAGTGAAAAAAAAGATACGATTTTGGTTCCTGGGTCTTTAGTGGAAAGGGAAAGATGACTTAACTTTTCTGGGTCTCTGGGTCTTCATCCGTAAAATGGGGATAATAACTACATATCTTGCAGGGTTACTGTAAGGACTAAATGAAAGAGATTTGTAAACCATCTATCACAGTGACCAACATCCAAGTTTGGCTTAATGAATATTTATTTTCCCTAGTATCAGAATGTCTCCTCACAAGTGTGATTTCTCTGTGTATCTGCAGAAGCGAAGGACAGAGCCAGCCGTTTTCAGCAAGTCTACTGTTGAGGAAGCCCACTCTTTAATTGATAGCTTTTCTTCTTCATCAGAGTTTGTACTGGGTTGGCCAAAAAGTTCGTTCGGGTCTTTCCATAACATCTTATGGAAAGACCCGAACGACCTTTTTCACCAACCCCAATAGATTGCAAGCAACAGATGCCCACTCAGAACGGCTCAAATAAAGGAGGACAATGGGAAGGATATGGGGAAAGCTCAAGGACAGGTCTTTTGATGACCCAGGAACTCAGCTGTCCATGACCTCGCCAGCTACTCTCCTTCTCGGTCTCTCCCTCCGAAGCCAATTGGCCCCTCTTCCCCCACTTCTCTCCACCTGTCTCCCTCCCTCGTCTGCATCCCCTTGAGGACCAGCTTTCTCCACCTATATGGCATGTAGCTGAAAATGTACCCCATCCCAGCCCTATTGCTATGGGATTTCTGCATTCACACATGTCCCATCCTCTGAGTACACATTCTGTCTTTGACACTAGACTAGCAAGACAGAGAATATCGTTTGTGTCTGTCAAGTTGCGTTTATCTCTGGTACAACAGGTTGCGGCAGGAGTGGGAACCAGGAGAGGCAGCTGTAGCATGCGGTCCATGGCTCATCCGTTCAGCAAAACAATGTGACGGGGGGGAAGCTCCAAAAGAAGAAAGAGTGAACGAGGCAGGCACCCCAGAACAGATCTACTCAACTTCTTAATAAGATGTTACCTTTGGCATTCTGCTTCTTATCCATCAAGAGCCTAGGAGCCTTAGGGAAGCTGCAGCACAGCACTGCTGGCCAATGAGCGTGCATAGCTGTCCTGTCCCTCAACAAACAGGACCACAAGCAACCTAGAAATTCTGGCGGTGAACAACCATGGGAATTCTCCACCACCTCCAGAATTAGAAGATGGTGCCAAGCCCATTGCCTTTCCTCTCTCTTCTCCCACCCACCGTAATACCTCTAACTCACTCCCCAACCTCCAGGATTAGAAGATGGTGCCAAGTCCATTGCCTTTCCTCTCTCTTCTCCCACCCACCGTAATACCTCTAACTCACTCCTCCACGCACAACTCACTGTCAAGCCACTAGGCAGGTCCACCCAAAACTCACAGTCTGAACCAGCCGTACTCTTACTCCCTTACCTAGCCTTCTGAGATGCACTCTCTTCTCTCTCCCTTCTTTTTTTCCTCCTACTTTCCTTTATAATATCCTCTATTCCAGAACTAAGTTTGAATATGTGAGGAATAACAAAATCAAATAAGAGTGGCCAGATTTTACTGATAGATGTCTAATAGGTATCAATATGCTTGACACTCAGAAGCAAGAAATGTCACCTTACTTTACTTGTTCTAAATCAATTTTACTCTGGCACCAAGACCCTCACTAATCAGAGTTGACAAACTGAACCTCAGACGTATTTAGGGAGGCCTTCCCTTTCTCTAAGCGGTTATTTAATAATCCAGAGGGTGCATCCAATCCTTAACATTGGGGAAATCCTTAACGTTTTAAGACTATCATGACTGACTCTAAGATGCTCATTATCCGAGACACACACACATACACCCAGGTCATCTGAAGTCAAGTGTTTCCCCTGCCTCTTGGCAAGCTCAGGCACAGGATCTTTTTTCATGGCTGGGACCTAAGGTATAGATTTTTCAGGCATTTATGCCGTCATCTCCATCTGAGGTACAGCCACCTCGGGATGGGAGTGAGAAAATCCATCTCTCTCCCTTCCAGGACAATTCATCTCTTTCCTCCAGTCCTGGAAGACCTCCTCCCTTCTAGAGGATCCATTTCCTCAGGGAGTCTAGATTTTCAAACACAATGATCTGGTAATTTCCCCGAGAGGGCAAGAAATGTCCAACTTCTGGGACCCTAAGCTTGCTTGCTCTCTGGAAGGTAAAAAAAAATCACCTCTCATTTATTTTCCAACTCTCCTGTAACTGTGAGAACAAGGCAGATATGAAAATCACTTGCTTTAGCAACTCCCTATAAGTGAAAGTGTTTGTGCTCCAGGGCCTCTTCCCAAGCTGCTGATTGCAGGGTCGTTATCCCAGAGGGTCAGCATTCTGACCATCTAGTTAGTTTATAAGGGGTCATGGAAACACTATTTCAGACTCCGGTAAAGGGGCCCTGAGAGGTGTCCTCAGGCAGCTGGTATACAATGGGGACCACATAGACCTCCTAGTCTTACCCTCCATCTTTTATCCATTAAGTAGTAATAACCCTTCACAGGACCCTTGTGAGGATTGTGACAACACCTGAAAGGGTAGCGAATATCATATTGTGCACGAGGTGACCTAAGAGCCATGCCAAGAGGTTCTGAAAAGTGTTTGTTACAAGGCAAGTGTCTTTTGCTTTACAACGAGGAAGCCACCTTCAGCTTAGACTCCAATCAGTCGGCAAGCCTTCCTGCAAAAGAGAGTTTAAAACATCCACCCCCGATCCTTGAACAGCAACAGCCTGCAAAGAATGCTAATCAGAGTAGAAAAAAGCAAGGTGAAAACAAAAGATAAAGAACACTGAGTTCAAGAGAGGTGGCCCGCACAGTTCAGCAATAAAGCCACAGCCGCATTCTACAAAGTGTATCATCCAGCAGTCCCCAACCCCCTTCCCCAACTCTCATCAGCACCAGCGAGGGGTCCAGTGTCCCCCAGGACAGAGTTTAGGAGCCAGCATCACACAAGGAAGTATATGAACCGATCTGATGTCATGATACCTGAGGCAAAGGGAAACTTTTCTGGGAAACAAGAAAAAGTTCAGAAAGTGATGTGTTTGGAGTTGGCAGAGAAGAAGTGAAGACAAAGAGATGGTCTACGACATGAAATATGGATGGCCAGGCCAGGCCAAGAATGTGGAGCCGTGAAGTATTTCCTGAGCCAGCCTGAGTCAGGGTAGCACACCTTCAATAGGGGAGTGCAGAGGTAAGGGCGGAGAGGAGAGACCAGGGAGGGGGGCAGTACTCAAACTCCACAGACAAATGCAGCGTTTTTGGTAATAGTAGTAATTCTAGAACTGCCGATCAAACATAGCTAACATATGGTGCTTTTTATGTGCTGGGTGAGACTTCAATCACTTTACATACTTCATCGCCATTTAATCTCACAATACCTACGAGGTAGTCCTATTGTTCTCTCCACTTCATAGATGCAGAAACTGAGGCACCAGAACCTGCCAAGATGGCATTGCTACAAAGAAGCTGAGCTGGAATCTGAATGCAACGGTCTGAAGTCAAAGTCCAAACACTCATGAGGTTCTTAGGAGATGCCAGGAACTCTTTCAGGTATTTTACATATGGTAACTCACTTAATATTAGAAGTTTATAGATATTCATGGGGAAAAAAAAGAAAAAAACACTGCTCAGATTAAATTGGTCAAATATGTAAGGAAAATCTAACATTCAGAATTAGTTTAAGAGCCCTGAAGCATGAAACAGAAATTCCAGGTCAGACCATCATTGGTGCTACTACAAGAGAGGCAAGGCACCTCTGAAGAGGAGATTAACTGGCTTAACTATGCTTAATAAGGATTGTCACTAACAACTCTGTGAGGAAAAACCTGAGACTCAAATCAGCCCCACTGAAGAGGATTTACTAAGTAGTCTATTATAAATGAGATAAATTCAGTTTCTACATAACAAATACACATACATACACTTACTATGTAAGGCAAAGAGTACATCATTATAGAATTCAATCTGAGTTCTGAACATGTTTAAAAAACAGCAACAATGACACACACACACACACACCTAACACAGTATTTGAACATGGTAGGAAAGAAACAAACTAACATTTGTTGAGGGCTTAATTCTGTGCCAAGTACAACTTTAGGTCCTTCACTCTGATTTAAATTGTTCGTTACACAAACACATATCTACTTAAATATAAGAAATTTTCTTTCAAGACCAGAAACTGGCCTTCCAGGGGCCAAAACTGAATGACAAGAGAAACACTGTAGAAATTAAGGTATTTTAAGAAATAATTCTATGTTAAGGTGTAGCTTAAAAGCAGAGGAGGAAAGAGGCCAATGTTCCCTAATGGGAGGATGGATCTAACATCCCAGCACGAGAAACATGTCACAATGTTATACTCTGGCCAAAGAGACTGAGGACCATGTGGACAATACGATGACAGACCATAAGTGCCATTAAGAGTGTCACTGGGAGACCTAAGTGTTGCTGAGACAGAACTGGGATACTCTGCCTGGATTGGTGTGCACAGACTTTCACACTGTCAAAGATGTACAGGAAGAAAGAAAACCAGAGATCAGAGAAATAGAGTGATGCTCACAGAAGTGGAAATGGAAGAACATCTCTGCAGCGGAGCAATGATGGGCCCTGACAGCTCACACCTTGGGTTTTCAGACTCAAATTTCAAAAGGATATGGCCACCCTTTCAGCTGAGCTGATGGTGAATAATTATATCCTGTCTTTGCTTCTGTTCAAATTAGATGACTTTTGAAATATAAGGCTGACATGCAGGTTTCATATTTTGATACAGAATTTCTTCTGAACATCACCGGGGCTTCATTGCCTTGTCTTTCTTATGTAGCCTGGACTCTACAGGAAGGGAAGCTAAGGTTGAAGTGCACGGTCTGACCCACCAGGTAGACATAAAAAGAATACCTTTGGAGGGTTAATCATAAAAATAGATTTTTTTTTCTTACCTTTCTTTTGTTAAATCAAGTGAAGGGCCTCTCAAGGAGGGAGATGGCTTCAGACAGCCTCTTTTCTGGAGAATCCAGGCAGGATAGTGAAAGGAACTAGGTTCGGTCATCCCAGATCTGGGTTTGAACCCTGACTCCATCCTGAACTAACACTGATGTGAATTCTAACTCCATCACTGAACTAGCATTGATGTCCCTGGCAAAGTGCCTGACTTCTCTGGGCTTCTTTCCCCCCACCTACAAAACAAGTAAAGTTACATTTATTTTGCAAGGGATAGGGGAGATTCTAAATCTAAACATATCTGGGTGTGGTTTTCACTGTTTCCAGAAGGTTTACCTGGGGACCACATAGCCAAACCTGCTAGAAACATACCCTACGTGAAAACCATGCCTATTAATTCAGTGTGAGCACTGAAAGATGAAAAGGAAACGCTGCTTTAAGAATAATTTGTTTTCCTTGTCATCTATTTATACTTAATTTTTAAAATTAAATATTTTTTAGAACGTATTCAAGTCTAGTTGATTTACAATGCTGTGTTAGTTTCAGGTGTAAGCGAAGTGATTCAGTTATGTATATATATACACACACATTCTTTTTCCTATTCTTTTCCATTGTGGCTTATCACAGGATATCGAATATAGTTCCTGCTTAAAATTAAATCTTATAATTCCTACAACTATAATGCTAAAATATTATCCCCTATTTTGAAAATGATACAGTGCATAAAAGTCTGTGTAAAAATTCTGTACACATCTGAGGCCTCTTAGGAACAGACATTTGACAAAATCTGCTTGTACCTTATAAACCTTCATTTTGTACAGACGACTAGATATTGCTATCTCAAGAGTTTGATCGTTGGATTTAAGTGGTGCATCTGAAAGAACGAGATTGGTAATTGGATTTACAGTGAATTCTATGAATAAATAAATATATAGCATTAATATTTTATTAATAATTATTAAGATATGTCAGAAAGGCATATGTTATACTAGGTACTTTGTAATATATGTAAAATATTTAGTAGAGTGCTATCATAAAGTAGACAATCAGAAAATGATATATGACCTTAGTAAATGTCCTGCAGAAAGTAAGAATACAGTTAAGATAAACTGCAGAAGTGCCAGCCTAGTCTTCTGAAATATGCCTTGCCAAAATGAAACCAAAATTGTCTGCCTTTTGTAAACTGTAGCAGCCTACATTCTAGAAGAAACCATTTTATTTCAAGATGGGGGTATTTCACGTTTAAAGGGTCATTAGAAAATCCACTTATGTCAGTTGTGTACATTTTTGAGTCCCTCATTCTCTTTTTTAGGCAACTGTGATGTTTCTTAACATTTTGAAGTCTTAGTATAGATTAGTGTATTCTCTAGGCTTCACCAACCTATTAAAAACACATGAACCTGTTATTCTGTTATTAAAAACATCACTCCACCTATCACTGCCTATTTTTGCTGTACAGCATACATCACAAGTGTTAGCTACTGCTTTTCTGAATGCATCAACTGGATAGAATTCAAGACTGCAAATTTCTAAATCACAATCCTCCACCTTTCACATTCAACAAATCTTTCGTCTCTCTCAATCAAAAATTATATCGTCCTCTTCTAGGGCAATACTTGGAAGCCTGATGCCATATGAAACCTATGTATCTATTAATTCTTGTTTTATATTCAGCTTGCTAGGATATTGGTAGCCTCTGGTCCTTCTGAACTTAGAGACCAGAAAATGTCTTAGCTGAAAGTACAGCAGTGGCTTACATCTCAGTACGGCATCTGCATTTATCTCCTCTCCCTTTCGAGACATCATCAAACTGATACTAAAAGAATACATATAAACCCACATCAACAAAGGGGATGAGAACATAGTCACCAGTGAGCACGAGATCTCATAAAATTTCTGTAAGACAAAAACAGATGGATGACTTTGAAGACTTACGGAGAATGACAGAGAAAACCATAACCAAAAATACTAATGAAGTGAACTGCAATCAATAAAAGAACAGATTTGCTTTGGAGGACTCAGAGACACCAGGTATGATGGAGGACAGATTCCAAGAACAGGCTTGAAAAGAGACCTGAAAGTCTAGAGACGCAACAGTCAACACTCTTCCTCTCATCTACCGCCATGCAGAACACTAAAGTGAGATATTTATCCCACAGAAGAAAAAAAAAAAAAAAAAAAAGGGTATCCTCTGGATATGTTGAATAAATTATCTGTGAAGAAGTAGGGCAGTCGATGGAGAATTAGCACCCTCGAGCAAATCCCGCAACGCTCTGGCATTTAGGAGTCCCAGAGCATAATCTTTGGCTTTCTACCTTCTCTCTATAATTGATTCCTTCCCCTTCACCAAGTTTCACCCACATATACAGGGCTCACAGTCAGATTTTTAATGCCACAATGTCTCAATGCCTCAATGATGGCATTTGAGAAAAGCTGAAACATGCAAAATAAAGACAGTAGACAAGAATGACTGAAATTGAAACAGGAGTAACTCAGAAAGAGAGGAAGAGATAAAAAGAGAACAAAAATACTTCTAGTTGGTATTCACAGAGTTTTGAGAAGATAATGCAACCATAAACCAAGAAGAGGATGCTATGAAAAAACTAGAAAGACCAAAAAACCCTTCAAAATCCAAAAATTGTCACATTTAAAAAAAATCCAGACACACTGTAATATTGAATCAAGCAAATCTCCCAGACAGTAGGACAAAGACATTGAGATGGAAGATACTGTTACACCTTATCTAAATAATATAAATTTTCATTTTCAATTTTTAGAATCAACTTGCAAACTGTGCAAAACTTTGCTATAATTACCAAACAGAACGTACATATTCTCAACCTTGCCTTCCTTCTAAAAGGAAAGTTGTAACTGACCAAGGATAAAATGGGATGAGGGGAGGGTAGAGGTGGAGGAAAGCACGCAACACTGAGGTCATTATCCTTCTAGTAGGAAGTCAGCGAATACCGTCACTTGGGATGCACCGAGAAATGGTGGCTTATTGTTCAAAGTTGCAAAGATGTCCTGTGGAGGAACGAAGAGTGATTTTGGATAGAGGTAGACAGGGAGATAGAGAGGCTCAACGTTACAGGCTAATTCCTTGCATATTATAACAGGCAGGATACTAATAAACTAAGAAAAATTAAGAAACACTCAACTGAGTATTTTACGTGAAGAAATGAAGAAAAACACACGAAGAGACGAAAGCAAAGACAATGATAGGTAGTTACCTCTAAGAAGTGGGAATGGAGTAGGGAAATTATCAGATGCCTTTTGCTTTTCTTTCTAAGTGTTTCTATAGTATTTGACTTTTTAAACTAGGAGCATTAAATAGAGACATTAATTCTAACGCAATGTAAAAAGAAAGGAAATAGCTTCTATCACCTCAATCTCAAACCATTTAAGAGGCTGCCTCTGCCTCTTTGTGTATCATTGGTAGCTACTCAACATCCTCAGCGTTTCAGCATTTTCCAGCCATTCCAAATGTCTTTAAAGGCCATACTTAGCTGTTTGATAGAGCAGTATATATCCAAATTAAAGACACAGTGACAGAAATAAATGAGCAGAAATAACCTCATGTGACGTGCAGAATCACATATACTTAAGAAGGATTTTAGTATTCAGCCTTTGAAAACATGCTGAGTTTTCTAACAAATGAAATAAATTCTTGATTATTATTTACTACTGCTGCTGCTGCTCTGGTTGTTTGGCTGCACTGCGCCCCAGCAGAGAAGGGAAACACGCAGGTACACATCTCACTCCACTTCCGAGCTAGTGGAAAGATGAAATTCCCAAGCATGCCCGGGGCAGACTTGTATCAATCTCCGTGGACTTTACTGAGGTTCAGAAACATAACCCTGTAGAACTATGAGGCACTTTTTTCTTCTTCTTTGTAACTTTTAATATTTTCCGGATTTTGCATAATGTCAACATATCACTTTCAGTACATGAAAAGGAAATAAAAGCTCTTGGGGAGAAGAAAATCTAAGAATGAGAACAGGAAAGACCTCTATTATCAAAGAAAGGAAGATATTTTTCAGTTCCATATAATGAACTTATGAGACAAGGAAGGAGGTGTGTACCTTTGGATTTTTACTCTCATGGTGGGACAGCTTCCTAAAAGTTCTGATCAAGGAGCACGTGTCAATCCTCCCCTTTACCAAGCTTAGAAACTGCTAAAGTCTCTCTTGACATAATTTTCCTCCTCATTTTCACACAGTCCCATGCCACCAAATTCATCTTTTGTTCATTGTGTGTACTTGGTTTATTTGTTTACACATTACAGAGATAATACAGGCTTGATATAGAAATACTAGAAAATATTGAAAAGCAAAAAGGATTCATCATCTTGGAGACAACCATCATTAACATTCTGGTGAGTGTTTTCCAAGCTCTTTTAATATGCATATATTTTATACAAAAATACGCTTATACAATCAGCACAATTTTCTAACCTGCTTAGAAACTTTTTGAAAGGTTCTCACTTCAACATAAATATATTTCTCCAAAAAAGATCTTTCTGAATCTTTACTCAAAAGATCTTGTTCAATCTTTTATTGTGGGATATTTTAGGTGTTTCTATGATCAATAATGCATTGATGAGTACCTTCGTACGTATATCTTCGAATATATCTTTGGAGAATTTCTTCAGGATAAATCCTTAAATAAGGAACTACTAGGTTGAAGGCCATGCATATATTTAAGTCTCTCTTAAAACATATTGCTTAAAAATTTTTCAATTCATTAAAATTCATTTTAACCCACAAATAGTAGAGAAATGGATCTGTTCATTCCCATCCTTTCAGGATTTGCCCTTACTAAATACAGAATTTTGAGATCTCTACATAGGAAAAAAGACAGGCAGTAAACATACTAAGATGTTTTATTTGACTCTGGGTAATGAGAGTATGAGTGATTTCATGATGTTTACCCCTTGCAGAATTTCTCAAACTTTCTTCAGCACTTACATACTACTTCTTAATTTAAATTTGCCAGCATTTAAAATCTAAAATGTCAGAATTAATGTGTGTAGTATATACAATGTCAATCTGCTTCCACCGCTAATTTCCCCTTTTGTCTTAACCTAACCTGCTTATGGACCTTTGAGAGGATTACTCAGTCGGCCTCAGCCCACCCCAAACCTTGTCCAAGCGCTGCTGATAGACCAGCAGCACACTTCCCACCCAAAGGGAACCAATCCATGCGCTTGGCTCAGCCAATCAGATTTTCTAGACTGATGGAGAGACTGTTGCTAGTAACTGGTAGGTTCTAGAGCTAAAAATCACAGAGTTTAAGGGCCAGAGTCAGCTTCTCAGCTGACCAAAGCCACGTACAGGCTTCGGAAGTAAAACAGCAAAACCTGGAAACAAACAGAGGAAACAGTCGGCAGGGAGAAGTTGAGAGATGTGCCTAGAAGGTGGAAACACAGACCATATGTCCTCAGAAAGACACACATAGAATTACTGCAATTCCTGATTTCTGGATCTCGGTGCTGTCCCCATTGGCCCTGGGACAATTTCTTTCCTGTCATGCATGATGGTTATGAGACAGCCAGTTGCATCCGTACCAAAAAAAAAAAAAAAAATTACACACACAGACACACACACACACACACACACACACACACATATAAACATACATGCATGAGTTTTTGTTTTTTGGGACCACAGTCTGCTTACTGGTGGCTGAACACTGACAATAAAACCTTGAAGATGCAGAAGAGCAGCCCCTGGGCCTCATTCCAACCTCAATCATGTTCTACTTGGCTCCACAACGTTTTCATAAACCTGGACACGCATTTATACATGGGGAAGTTTTACATAAGATCTGAATCCTTATCTTCTTTTGAAAATATGTCACAGATTGAGCAACACTGGGCCCCATATTTCTGTGAGGCCTAAACTGGCTGGAGTTGAGCAGCTGGTGACACTGTGAGACACAGTATGTCACCCACAGTTCACATTCTGCACCACTCAGGAGGTCCCTGCTTGGGCACCTTCCCTGGACAGCTATGTCCCTTTCCATTAGGGGCCCCCAAGGAATTTGAGTCCCTGACCCCGTATCCTAAAAGACCTCCCCTGAATTTCCTCCCTTTCCTCTGCCTGCTTCTGAAGGTCTGATTCCTGGGTTTTTTACAAGAGATTACAGGCCATGCTCACCCCAGCTCCTATATTCTCACCCAAGCATCACTTTTTAAATAAAGTGAATGGCTCGTCATTAAAGAGGAACAAGGCATTTCATCTGCCTCAGCAGTGTATCTGTGGCAAAGGATAGAAGCTAGGAAAATCAAACACTTCCTCATTGTTCCAGAAAACCTTCCTTCTTCCATTTTGGAAAATCTTTTCTTTTTTCTCTCTGCAGAGTGACTCTTTGACACCACATCATTATCCCAAATCCCAAACTCAAGACACGAGGCTAAAGGATCTGATGAATGAGCTTATGTGCAGAGTAAAATTATTAAGCTTCAAATATGAAATTGCCTGGTTTACATAACTGATGAGATGTTGTTCATTTGCAGCGGGGGCCCTGAAACACTGTTTTGAAGAAGCACACAAGTCATCATGGCATTTCCCACTGGAGATGGGAGCAATGCACACCAGCTGTGAGCACCTGCGGGCACTGGCCCCTTCCTCATCCTTTAAATGAGCCTTGGAATAAACCAAGGGCAACATGGATAACTGGGTGGGTCTGCAAAGGAGATCTTAATCTCCCAAGTCTTAAAAATCTGAGGTTCTTGGAATCTGCTAAACCACAGAGGAAATGTTTTTGATAACAGTAGATGCTTTTTGAAGACTACGTGTAAAGAAAGCACTCTATTTTCGTTTATCCTTAATTTTTGGAAAGCTTTTGACCTGAGCCATTAATATCTACAAAAAGGAGCCCAATCTCTGGTGAATGCACACCTGTGGAAGGATATAGTCTTCTCTCTTCAGAATGGGCATATACCCTGGGAAAATCATAATTCAAAAAGATACCTATAGGGCTTCCCTGGTGGCGCAGTGGTTGAGAGTCCACCTGCTGATGCAGGGCACACGGGTTCGTGCCCCGGTCCGGGAGGATCCCACATGCCGCGGGGCGGCTGGGCCCGTGAGCCATGGCCGTTGAGCCTGTGCGGCCAGAGCCTGTGCTCCGCAACGGGAGAGGCCACAGCAGTGAGAGGCCCGACGGGAGAAGCCACAGCAGTGAGAGGCCCGCGTACCACAAAAAAAAAAAAAAAAAAAAAAAAGATACCTGTAAATAAATAAAAATAAAATTTTAAAAAGGGACTTCCCTGATGGTGCAGTGGTTAAGAATCCGCCATCAATGCAGGGGACATGGGTTCGAGCCCTGGTCTGGGAAGATCCCACATGCCACGGAGCAACTAAGCCCGTGTGCCACAACTCCCAAGCCTGCATACTAGAGCCCGTGAGCCACAACTACTGAAGCCCGTGTGCCACA
>NC_041233.1:13895470-13897298 GCF_002837175.3 Physeter macrocephalus | reverse complement strand
CACACACACACACACACACACACACACACACACACACACACACACATATAAACATACATGCATGAGTTTTTGTTTTTTGGGACCACAGTCTGCTTACTGGTGGCTGAACACTGACAATAAAACCTTGAAGATGCAGAAGAGCAGCCCCTGGGCCTCATTCCAACCTCAATCATGTTCTACTTGGCTCCACAACGTTTTCATAAACCTGGACACGCATTTATACATGGGGAAGTTTTACATAAGATCTGAATCCTTATCTTCTTTTGAAAATATGTCACAGATTGAGCAACACTGGGCCCCATATTTCTGTGAGGCCTAAACTGGCTGGAGTTGAGCAGCTGGTGACACTGTGAGACACAGTATGTCACCCACAGTTCACATTCTGCACCACTCAGGAGGTCCCTGCTTGGGCACCTTCCCTGGACAGCTATGTCCCTTTCCATTTGGGGCCCCCAAGGAATTTGAGTCCCTGACCCCGTATCCTAAAAGACCTCCCCTGAATTTCCTCCCTTTCCTCTGCCTGCTTCTGAAGGTCTGATTCCTGGGTTTTTTACAAGAGATTACAGGCCATGCTCACCCCAGCTCCTATATTCTCACCCAAGCATCACTTTTTAAATAAAGTGAATGGCTCGTCATTAAAGAGGAACAAGGCATTTCATCTGCCTCAGCAGTGTATCTGTGGCAAAGGATAGAAGCTAGGAAAATCAAACACTTCCTCATTGTTCCAGAAAACCTTCCTTCTTCCATTTTGGAAAATCTTTTCTTTTTTCTCTCTGCAGAGTGACTCTTTGACACCACATCATTATCCCAAATCCCAAACTCAAGACACGAGGCTAAAGGATCTGATGAATGAGCTTATGTGCAGAGTAAAATTATTAAGCTTCAAATATGAAATTGCCTGGTTTACATAACTGATGAGATGTTGTTCATTTGCAGCGGGGGCCCTGAAACACTGTTTTGAAGAAGCACACAAGTCATCATGGCATTTCCCACTGGAGATGGGAGCAATGCACACCAGCTGTGAGCACCTGCGGGCACTGGCCCCTTCCTCATCCTTTAAATGAGCCTTGGAATAAACCAAGGGCAACATGGATAACTGGGTGGGTCTGCAAAGGAGATCTTAATCTCCCAAGTCTTAAAAATCTGAGGTTCTTGGAATCTGCTAAACCACAGAGGAAATGTTTTTGATAACAGTAGATGCTTTTTGAAGACTACGTGTAAAGAAAGCACTCTATTTTCGTTTATCCTTAATTTTTGGAAAGCTTTTGACCTGAGCCATTAATATCTACAAAAAGGAGCCCAATCTCTGGTGAATGCACACCTGTGGAAGGATATAGTCTTCTCTCTTCAGAATGGGCATATACCCTGGGAAAATCATAATTCAAAAAGATACCTATAGGGCTTCCCTGGTGGCGCAGTGGTTGAGAGTCCACCTGCTGATGCAGGGCACACGGGTTCGTGCCCCGGTCCGGGAGGATCCCACATGCCGCGGGGCGGCTGGGCCCGTGAGCCATGGCCGTTGAGCCTGTGCGGCCAGAGCCTGTGCTCCGCAACGGGAGAGGCCACAGCAGTGAGAGGCCCGCGTACCACAAAAAAAAAAAAAAAAAAAAAAAAAAGATACCTGTAAATAAATAAAAATAAAATTTTAAAAAGGGACTTCCCTGATGGTGCAGTGGTTAAGAATCCGCCATCAATGCAGGGGACATGGGTTCGAGCCCTGGTCTGGGAAGATCCCACATGCCACGGAGCAACTAAGCCCGTGTGCCACAACTCCCAAGCCTGCATACTAAAGCCCGTGAGCCACAACTACTGAAGCCCGTGTGCCACA
>NC_041233.1:13894517-13895022 GCF_002837175.3 Physeter macrocephalus | reverse complement strand
GACCCAATGCAGCCAAAAATAAATAAATAAAAATTTTTAAAAATAAAATAAAATTTCAAAAAAATAGATACATGTACCACAATGTTCATTGCAGCTCTATTTACAACAGCCAGGACACGGAAGCAACCTAAGTGTCCATCAACAGATGAATGGATAAAGAAGATGTGGCACATATATACAGTGGAATATTACTCAGCCATAAAAAGAAATGAAATTGAGTTATTTATCCCCCGCTCGTCACAACTAGAGAAAGCCTGCACGCAGCAACGAAGACCCAATGCAGCCAAAAATAAATAACTAAAAATTTTTAAAAATAAAATAAAATTTCAAAAAAATAGATACATGTACCACAATGTTCACTGCAGCTCTATTTACAACAGCCAGGACACGGAAGACCTAGTTGCAGGGCAGCAATAAAGACACAGATGTAGAGAATGGACTTGAGGACACGGGGATGGGGAAGGGTAAGCTGGGACAAAGTGAGAGAGTGGCATGGACATATATA
>NC_041233.1:13887729-13894363 GCF_002837175.3 Physeter macrocephalus | reverse complement strand
GGACATATATACACTACCAAATGTAAACTAGATAGCTAGTGGGAAGCAGCCGCATAGCACAGGGAGATCAGCTCGGTGCTTTGTGACCACCTAGAGGGGTGGGATAGGGAGGGTGGGAGGGAGAGAGGCGCAAGAGGGAAGAGATATGGGAACATATGTATATGTATAACTGATTCACTTTGTTATAAAGCAGAAACTAACACGACATTGTAAAGCAATTATACTCCAATAAAGATAATTTTAAAAATTGTAAAAAGAAAATGCAAGAAACATTTCCAATTTAACACTTGAGGAAAGGAGATCAGACGTGGAACAGAACTGAGTTCAGGGGAATGAAGAATATCCCACATTCTGTCCACAAGACCAGGCCTGTATGAGGCAGAAGGAAAAGGCACCAACTATGCCACCTCCTTCCCTTCCTCGAAACAACGCATTTCTCTGCAAGAAATATTCTAAATCGGGAATTTCAAATACTAAGTCAAATTAGAAGTTCAGCCAGGGTTTAACTGCAGTCAATATTACTACCCATCCTTTCATCGAGTTATTTTAATTTTTAACAACAATAAAATAGAATATATACATTTATCCAATTCACCATTCTTCGAGTCTCAGTTGGATCCTAGGAAAGACTAGTGAGCGGGTCCAGCAACGAACAGTCACCCTCCAACAAGAAATACTGAATGTTAACATACCTGACTTGAGACCATAATTAAATGTACATTGAAAAGCCACTGCACGAGAATCTGGAGGGAATTCAACCCTTTCATTCTACTGTAATGTCAAGACGGTCTATAGCTGTCTTAACATTACACACTGAAGAGGAAGAGTCTGCTTGTATTCATTACTACAGAGATTTGCAGAGAGCTTTAAATTATAACCCCACTTGAGTAACTACAGGCTTGTTGCTAGGTATTTGTTTCATTTTTAGCAAACCTGAAAAAAAGAGGGACTCCAGCAGACAGGGAGGAAATAGGAGTCCCTTCGGACAGGGCCCTGTGATCTCTGCCAGGTTACGACCTTGGATACCCAGGAAACCTTCTGGCCTCAGTTCAGGTCTCCACTGAGGCCCAAACCCCAGAACCCTAGCTTCAGCCTACGAAGAAAGAAGTTTCCATCCTCAGGAAGGAACATTTGTGACAGAACATTCAGCATATTTTATTGGCAGCAATGACCCTTGTGATGGGAAAGTGATTAAACCTGTTCCCAATCTGCTGGTTTGCTAGAGAACAATCTTAGCTGGCTAAATAAAAATACTTTTTTACAAATATATGTACCACTATCTTCCTTAGACATACTCCTTCATACATGAAATATCAGATCTTAGAGAGAGGTTAAATCACAAAATGCAGTAATGTCTCATTTAATGAAGTCAGAGAACAGTAGTTACAGGTGAATGAACTTTCCAAAGAACTGGAAATTACCCCATTAAGTATCAACTTCTTAAAAACAAATCAGGTAGATATATAAATTATATGGCATATAAACATATAAATTATAAAATTATACATATGCAAATTTTAAGTATATGACTTATTTTTCTTTTTGCCTTTTAAAACAGAAATTAATGAACATGAGTGCTTCTTCATGTCCCTGGTATCTTGATATCCCTAATCAGGAGCCTGTGTGTACGTGGTAATCTGAGTATCCTAATATTGCTGTGCATTTTTATTTGGCTTTTTATAGTTTTTTAGCCTCCTTTACATTTTCAGCTGTTTGGTATCATTTCAGGCTGATGCTTCCAGTAATTTTTCTCAGCTACACAAAACTCCTCTTGTTCTGATTCCTAATTTCTAATTTGCTATGAACAAATACACCAGATTTTTAGTGGGGGGGAAATAAGAAAGAGAAATGATTGTAGACCAGCCTTTGCAGCCTCTCCCAAAAGCAAAGCACAGGAGTTTTAGTTACTGGAAACTAGAGCCACACTTGAACTTCTCACATTTCTCTTTCCCTGGTTCTTAGCTAAGCTCCCAATAGTTGATGTGGCTGGTTAAGTGACATCCCGAAAAACGAGGTACCAATGGATCATGATATTACACAAATTCTTTCAAATTGAAGATGTAAAGAAAAAACTCAAGTCTGAAGACCAACCTGTTTCCATCTCCAAATTATGCAACCTTGGCTCACAGTGTAAATAAAATATTATTGAGCATAAAGCATAGCTTAACACACAAAAAGCAAAGTTCTAATTTGGGGTCACAAATGTTTGGAGAAAGAAATAAAAGGCAGCATGCTAATGAACAATCTACTAATGAATCTTCCCAGAATTATAGGAGTCACACACCTCAAAGTCCCAAGAGGGGCTTTTTCGCTTGTTCCAGCATGCCTGGAAGCCCCAGCTGGACACTCTGCTTCTGAAGATCAAGGGAAAAACAGTACCTCTCTCTGTTTTTAAACGTTCTTAGTTAATTCTGAACCAGGGTTAAAACCCACAAGGAATAACCCCTCCACAGAATGACTCCCCCACCCCAGGCACTCCTTTCCTGTCCTTATACAAAATATTCCTCTCCTCTCCTCTTTATCTCCAACTCCGTTGTTCATCCTTTCCCCCATTTCTTTTTTCTCCTGCCCCTCAAAGCTTAGCAGCGTGCTCTGGTGTGCTCTTCAAGAACGACGAGATCTGCTTTACTAAGGCACTCATTTATGTCCCAAACTTCCTTTGCTCAAAATTTATATACCCCAGCATTCCGTGCCTTCCCACACATGTTGCTCTTTAGCAATTATATGCTTCTGCCCCATGTTTTTGTTAATTACTTTTTACTTGCCAATATCCCCATGAAATTCTAAGTTCCTGGACAACAAGCATTCTTCCTTATTCACCTGATAGCTTCCATAATGCCTGACGACCGGTAGGCATTAGCATTATATACATAAAAATATGTTTACTTAATTAAATTGGTGTTATTTATACACAATATGAAGAAGACTTACTATGTTTACATGTGTTGTTTTCAAAGCACTTTTATATCGATACTCTTTAATTTAAACATACAGCAAGCCAATGATTTAAATGAATCCAAAATGGTCATTTATTATTTCGCCTGCCCACCACTGATTTACTTTTCTTCTGATACCAGCACTCAGATTTTCCCTGATGAAAGATCCCTATACTACTTTCATTCCAGGTGGTACAGGTGGCACTAACTCCAGCCCTGGTTTCACAAGTGGTCATGAGATGGATGCCTGGCCTGTCAGAGCACCACACACCCTGAATTCTGATGACAGATTCAGGAATGAGCACTTGGCCAGGAAAGAGATAAAGGGACTGAATTCTGGGACTTCTGTGAAACTGTTGGAAAGACAAAATAACTCATTTCTGATGGAGTTGCTGTGACATTAGGATATAAACTAATTTGGCATTACAATGGGGAGAACTAACATAGAGGAGAGCTGAATTAAGGGAATTGACTCTTTTTTAAAAAAATTATTTAATTTTTGGCTGCAGTGGGTCTTCGTTGCTGCACGCAGGCTTTTCTCTAGCTGCGGAGAGCAGGGGCTACTCTTCGTTGTGGTGCACGGGCTTCTCATTGCAATGCCTTCTCTTGTTGCAGAGCACGGGCTCTAGGCGCGCAGGCTTCAGTAGTTGTGGCACACAGGCTCAGTAGTTGTGGCACATGGGCTTAGTTGCTCCATGGCATGGGGGATCTTCCCAGACCAGGGCTGGAATCCGTGTCCCATGCATTGGTAGGCAGATTCTTAACCACTGAGCCACCAGGGAAGCCCCCAGAATTGACTCTTAAAGACATCGTTTGAACCCCTGTGTCCAGCCCTACCTAAAGCCTACAAAGAACATTTTTGTTAAGTGAAACCAATCAAAAAGCTTCTGTACAGCAAAGGAATCAATCAACAAAATGAAAAAGGAGAACAGGAGAAAACATTTGTAAACCATAATATCTACTAAGAGGGTAATATTTGAAATATATAAGGTATTCACACAACTCAAGAGCAAAATTAATAATAACACAATTTTTAAATGGGCAAAGGACCTGAATAGACATATATCCAAGGAAGATATACATGGTCAACAAGTACATGAAAAGGTGCTCAACATCACTAATCCTCAGGGCAATGCAAATCAAAACCACAACGAGATAACCACTGTAAAGGTGTGAGATGTTATTACCCAAAAGACAAGAGATAACAAGTGTTGGTAAGGCTGTGGAGAAAAAAGAACCTTTGTACACCATTGGTGGGAATGTAAATTGGTACTTCCATTATGGAAAACAACACAGAAGTTTTGTAAAACTTCTATAAAAATTAAGCTTCTCAATAAATTAAACATAGAACTACCATTATGATGCAGCAACCCTACCTCTGGGTATACATACAGAGGAAATTAAATCAGCATATTGACGATACACTGCATTCCCATGTTCATTGCAGCACTGTTCAGAGTAGCCAGGTACAGAAACAACCAAACTGTCCATAGATAGATGAACGGATACAGAAAATGTGTCTTATACGCAATGGAAAATTGTTCAGCTGTTAAAAAAAAATGAAATGCTGTCATTTGCAACAACATGGATGAGCCTGGAGGACATTATGCTAAGGAAAATAAGTCAGATAAACACAAATACTCTATGATATCACTTATAGGTAGAATCTAAAGAAGTTAAACTCACTCCTTCTTGCAAGAGTACCAGAATCACAACTTACTGCTGAACAATCATCGACAGGAAGACACTGGAACTCACCGAAAAAGATACCCCACATCCAAAGACACAGGAGAAGCTGCAATAAGAAGGAAGGAGGGGCGCAACCACAAAAAATCAAATCCCATAACTGCTTGGTGGGTGACTTACAAATTGGAGAACAATTATACCACAGAAGTCCACCCACTGGAGTGAAGGTTCTGAGCCCCACATCAGGTTTCCCAACCTGGGGGTCTGGCAACAGGAGGAGGAATTCCTAGAGAAACAGACTTTGAAGGCTAGCGGGATGTGACTGCAGGACTTCAACAGGACTGAGGGAAACAGAGACTCCACTCCTGGAGGGCACATAAAAAGTAGTGTGCGCATCGGGACCCAGGGGAAGGAGCAGTGACCCCATAGGAGACTGAACCAGACCTACCTGCTAGTGTTGGAGGGTCTCCTGCAGAGGCGGGTGGTGGCTGCGTCTCACCCCGGGGACAAGGACACTGGCAGGAGAAGTTCTGGGGAGTACTCCTGGTGTGAGCCCTCCCGGAGTCCACCATTGGCCCCACCAAAGAATCTGTAGGCTCCAGTGCTGGGTCACCTCAGGCCAAACAACCAACAGGGAGGGAACTCAGCCCCACCCATCAGCAGACAAGCAGATTAACGTTTTGCTGAGCTCTGCCCACCAGAGCAACACCCAGCTCTACCCACCACCAGTCCCTCCCATTAGGAAGCTTGCACAAGCCTCTTAGATAGCCTCATCCACCACAGGGCAGACAGCAGAAGCAAGAAGAACTACAATCCTGCAGCCTGTGGAACAAAAAACCACATTCACAGAAAGACAGACAAGATGGAAAGCCAGAGGGCAATGTACCAGATGAAGGAACAAGATAAAACCCCAGAAAAACAACTAAATGAAGTGGAGAGTATCAACCTTCCAGAAAAAGAATTCAGAATAATGATAGTGAAGATGATCCAGGACCTTGGAAAAAGAATGGAGGTAAAGATCGAGAAGATGCAAGAAATGTTTAACAAAGACTTAGAAGAATTAAAGAACAAACAAAGATGAACAATACAATAACTGAAATGAAAAATACACTAGTGGGAATCAACAGCAGAATAACTGAGGCAGAAGAAAGGATAAGTGACCTGGAAGACAGAATGGTGGAATTCACTGCTACGGAACAGAATAAAGAAAAAAGAATGAAAAGAAATGAAGACAGCCTAAGAGACCTCTGGGACAACATTAAATGCACCAGCATTCATATTATAGAGGTCCCAGAAGGAGAAGAGAGAGAGAAAGACCTGAGAAAATATTTGAAGAGATTATAGTTGAAGACTTCCCTAACATGGGAAAGGAAATAACCACCCAAGCCCAGGAAACACAGAGAGTCCCAGGCAGGATAAACCCAAGGAGAAACACGCTGAGACACAAAGTAATCAAACTGACAAAAATTAAAGACAAAAATTATTAAAAGCAACAAGGGAAAAATGACAACATAAAAGGGAACTCCCATAAGGTTAACAACTGATTTCTCAGAAGAAACTCTACAAGCCAGAGGGAGTGGCACGATATATTTAAAGTGATGAAAGGGAAGAATCTACAACCAAGATTACTCTACCCAGCAAGGATCTCATTCAGATTCGATGAAGAAATCAAAAGCTTTACAGACAAGCAACAGCTAAGAGAATTCAGCACCACCAAACCAGCTGTACAACAAATGCTAAAGGAACTTCTCTAAGTGGGAAACGCAATGGAAGAAAAGGACCTGCAAAAACAAACCCAAAACACTTAAGAAAATGGTAATAGGAACATACATATCGATAATTACCTTAAACGTGAATGGATTAAATGCTCCAACCAAGAGACACAGACTCGCTGAATGGATACAAAAACAAGACCCATATATATGCTGTCTACAAGAGATCCACTTCAGACCTAGGGGCACATACAGACTGAAAGTGAGGGGATGGAAAAAGATACTCCATGCAAATGGAAA
>NC_041233.1:13884936-13887649 GCF_002837175.3 Physeter macrocephalus | reverse complement strand
ATACTCATATCAGATAAAATAGACTTTAAAATAAAGAATGTTACAAGAGACAAGGAAGGACACTACGTAATGATCAAGGGATCAATCCAAGAAGGAGATATAACAATTATAAATATATATGCACCCAACATAGGAGCACCTCAATACATAAGGCAACTGCTAACAGCTCTAAAAGAGGAAATCGACAGTAACACAATAATAGTGGGGGACTTTAACATATCACTTACACCAATGGATAGATCATCCAAACACAAAATTAATAAGGAAACACAAACTTTAAATGACACAACAGGCCAGATAGACTTAATAGATATTTATAGGACATTCCATCCAAAAACAGCAGATTACACTTTCTTCTCAAGTGCGCATCATTACACCTAAAGGAACCAGAGAAAAAAGAACAAACAAAACCCAAAGATGGTAGAAGGAAAGAAATCATAAAGATCAGAGCAGAATTAAATGAAAGAGAAACAAAGAAAACAATAGCAAAGATCAACTAAAAGCTGGTTCTTTGAGAAGATAAACAAAATTGATAAACCTTTAGCCAGACTTATCAAGAAAAAGAGGAGAGGACTCAAATCAATAAAATTGGAAATGAAAAACGAGAAGGCACAACGGACACCGCAGAAATACAACGCATCATAAGAGAGTACTACATGCAACTGTATGTCAATAAAATGGACAACCTGGAAGAAACGGACAAATTCTTAGAAAGGTATAACCTTCAAAGACTGAACCAGGAAGAGAGAAAATATGAAGACGAATCACAAGTAATGAAATTGAAACTGTGATTGAAAATCTTCCAACAAACAGAAGTCCAGGACCAGAAGCCTTCACAGGTGAATTCTTTCAAACATTTAGAGAAGAGCTAACACCCATCCTTCTCAAACTCTTCCAAAAAACTGCAGAGGAAGGAACACTCCCAAACTCATTCTATGAGGCCACCATCACCCTGATACCAAAACCAGACAAAGATACTACAAAAAAAAGAAAATTACAGACCAATATCACTGATGAAGATAGATGCAAAAATCCTCAACAAAATACTAGTAAACAGAATCCAACAACACATTAAAAGGATCATACCCCATGATCAAGTGGAATTTATCCCAGAGATGCAAGGATTCTTCAATATACGCAAAGCAATCAATGTGATACACCATACGAGCCAACTGAAGAATAAAAACCATATGATCATCTCAATAGATGCAGAAAAAGCTTTTGACAAAATTCAATACCATTTATGAAAAAACTCTCCAGAAAGTGGGAACAGAGGGAACCTACCTCAACATAATAAAGGCCATATATGACAAACCCACAGGAAACATCATTCTCATTGGTGAAAAACTCAAAGCATTTCCTCTAAGATCAGGAACAAGACAAGGATGTCCACTCTCGCCACTATTATTCAACACAGTTTTGGAAGTCCTAGCCACAGCAATCAGAGAAGAAAAAGAAATAAAAGGAATACAAATTGGAAAAGAAGTAAAACTGTCACTGTTTGCAGATGACATGATATTATACATATCTTCCTTAGGTAGGAATAAACTACCTAAGGAGGTAAAAGACCTGTATGCAGAAAACTATAAGACAATGATGAAAAAAAAATCACAGATGACACAAACAGATGGAGAGATATACCATGTTCCTGGATTGGAAGAATCAATATTGTGAAAATGACTATATCACCCAAAGCAATCTACAGATTCAACGCAATCCCTATCAAATTACCAACAGCATTTTTTTTACATCTCTGACTTCAGACTATACTACAAAGCTACAGTAATCAAGACAATATGGTACTGGCACAAAAACAGAAATATAGATCAATGGAATAGGATAGAAAGCCCAGAGATAAACCCATGCACCTATGGTCAACTAATTCATGACAAAGGAGGCAAGGGTATACAATGGAGAAAAGACAGTCTTTTCAATAAGTGGTCCTGGGAAAACTGGACAGCTACATGTAAAAGAATGAAATTAGAACACTACCCAACACCACACACAAATATAAACTCAAAATGGAACCAAGACCTAAATGTAAGGCCAGACACTATAAAACTTAGAGGAAAACATAAGAAAAACACTCTTTGACATAAATCACAGCAAGATCTTTTTTGACCCACCTCCTAGAGTAATGAAAATAAAAACAAAAATAAACAAATGGGACCTAATAAAACTTAAAAGCTTTTGCACAGCAAAGGAAACCATAAACAAGACAAAGAGACAACCCTCAGAATGGGAGAAAATTTTTGCAAACGAAGCAATGGACAAAGGATTAATCTCCAAAATATACAAACATCTCATGCAGCTCAATATCAAAAGAACAAACAACCCAATCAAAAAACTGGGCAGAAGACCTAAACAGACATTCCTCCAAAGAGGACATACAGATGGCCAAGAGGCACATGAAAAGCTGGACAACATCACTAATTATTAGAGAAATGCAAATCAAAACTACAATGAGGTATCACCTCACACCAGTTCGAATGGGCATCATCAGAAAATCTACAAACAACAAATGCTGGAGAGGGTGTGGAGAAAAGGGAACCCTCTTGTACTGTTGGTGGGAATGTAAACTGATACAGCCACTATGGAGAACAGTATGGAGGTTCCTTAAGAAACTAAAAATAGAATTACCATATGACCCAGCAATCCCACTACTGGGCATATACCCTGAGAAAACCATAATTCAAAAAGAGTCATGTACCAC
>NC_041233.1:13862976-13884926 GCF_002837175.3 Physeter macrocephalus | reverse complement strand
ACCTAAATGCCCATTGACAGATGAATGGATAAAGAAGACGTGGTACATATATACAATGGAATATTACTCAGCCATAAAAAGGAACGAAATTGGGTCATTCGTAGAGATGTGGATGGACCTAGAGACTGTCATACAGAGTGAAGTAAGTCAGAAAGAGAAAAACAAATATAGTATATTAACGCATATATGTGGAATCTAGAAAAATGTTACAGAGGAACCAGTTTGCAAGGCAGAAATAGAGACACAGATATAGAGAACAAATGTATGGACACCAAGCGGGAAAAGCGGGGTGGGGGGGGTGGAGGGGATGAATCGGAAGATTGGGATTGACACGTATACACTAATACGTATAAAACACATAACTAATAAGAACCTGCTGTATATAAAAAATAAATTATATTAAATTTTTAAAAAAAAGTCAAACTCAGAACCAGAAAGTAAAATATTGGTTGCCAGGGACTGGGAGTTGGGAAAAATGGACAGATGTTGACCAAAGGATACAAACTTTCAGTTCTAAGATGAAAAAGTTCTGGGGGAGTTTATGTACAGCATCATGAGTATAGTTGATAAAACTGAATGTGAAATTTGCTAAGAGTGTAGATCTTAAGTGTTCTCACCACACACACACCTCACACACATACACACACGTACAAATGGTAACTATGTGAGGTGATGGCTGTGTTAATTTACTTGACTGTGGTAACCATTTCGGTGTACAGGTATATTAAGTCATCACACTATACATCTTAAAAACCACACTGTACAACCTAAATGAATACAATTCTTATTTATCAATAACACTTCAATAAAGCTGGAGATGAAAAAAAAAGCCATTTGAATACGTTTCCTCCATTTGAAAAAGAAAAAAAGTCCTGACTAATCAAAAGTCTAAAATCACTGAGTATTAAGGTTGTTCCATGACCCTTGTGAGCTTATGTAATTAGTCCTCCCAGGGACAGGATCAGTTCTGAACCAGGGCTTCTCCCACCACCCTTCTCTCACTCCTGCAAGTTCCGTTGGAGAAGGTGTCGGGGACCATGCTAGCTCTCCCTCTACTCCTATCCTCCCCATGCCATCATTCCTCCTCAACACAGTATCATAAAATCCCAACACCCTTGCGGCAACCTTCAGGGAGAATCAGAAGATGAATTTCAAAATAATTTAGTCAATGGGTTTTTTTTTTAAGTACCTTGTTCATGCAAATTTACTTTACACAGTTCAAATAAATTTACCAAATATTGACAGCTTTCACAATCTTACTTATCCACAGTACAGGTGAGTATAATCACCTATGTTCCTTTATACTGTTTCTTCCCCTCATGATAACATATGATTTGGTCTTCCCTTCTGATCCAGGTGAGTTGCTGTGCCATGTGATGAGAATAGAAATTATTCAAGCAGAATAGACTTTTTAAATGTCATCAACTAGGACAAAGAAAGGCAAGAGATCAAAACCTGCCTATGTGGCCTGACTAAATAATTCAACAGCAGATGGTTCTGGCAATTCAGGCAGTGCTCAGTGGTTAGAGTTTAAGATCTCAGCTCCAGGCAAGAGGAGGCTTCCTTCAGCTGTTTCAACAATGTCTACCCATTATCAGCTCAGACTAGTGGTCACTGTGTACTCACCTGGCTTCTTTCACCAACCAGAATCCAATGAAACAAGAAGAAAGGAAAACAAACCTGGAGGCTCACGTCAAGTGTTGGTTAGTAGCTGCCAGATCTGACAAAAACAGGATCTGTCCCTCCATTGGGTTAAAGGTCAAGGTCAGGCTTGTCAATTCTCATGCACAGGTGAAGCTGAACAGGTCACCATGCTTTGGGGACTAATTCTGTTTTGTTTGCCATTTTGCCTATAATTCTCACACACACACAAACACACACACACACACACACACACACACACAAAACCTTATTATTCACAGATTCTGCATTTGCAAGTTGCCTACTTGCTAAAATTTATTTGTTACCCCCAAATCAGCATTTGTGCTTTGTGAACATTCACAGACGTGTGCAAAGCAGGCAAAAAACTGTAGCTGCCCACGCCTGTTTCCAGACAGGGTGAACAAGGCGATGCTCTGCCTTCTTGTTTCCTCCCCCATCCTGTAAACAAGTGCCCTTTTCACAGTTTCCTTGGCGCCATTTTTTTTCACATTTTTGTGCTTTTTGGTGGTGATTCCACTGACTTAAATGGCCCCCAAGGGTGGTACTGAAGTGCGGCCTAGGGTTCCCAAGCACAAGAAGACATGGCTTAGGAGAAGATAAGCACGTTAGGTAAGCTTCATTCAGACATGAGTTATCACACTGTTGGCTAGAAATTCAATGCTAGTGAATCAAGAACATATATTAAATAAATGGTCACATGAAACAAGGTTACATATTGATTAGCTGACAAAAATGTGACTAGTGGCTCACCGGAGTCTAACCCCATGTTTTCCCTTAAAAGCAACGGTTCGGTGAGTTTACAGAACACACCTAGTGCAAATAATGAGACTTGACTGTACCAACGTATATAATATGCCTATGTATGTTGTATAGACACATATACATTTAACTGACAAAATATACAGACAGATCTTCACTCAAATAGCCATTTTTCAGAGAAGGGCTACACTCCCCTTCCTATATTCAAAAGGAAGGTCCAGAAATAGAGCTGCTCCGTCCGGTTGCAGTAGGTAATAGGTTATAAAATACCCAGTGCAGGGCAGTCTCGCAATGGGCATAAGAGATGAGTGACCTGACTCTGAGCCAGTTAATCACTGCCTCCCTCATGAGTCCCAGTAATGATATTCACAAGGGAACCACAGAAACTGCTTATCTGAGAAACAGCCAAACAAGGCTCCCTTCCTCTGAACCCGATCTAACCTCAGAATCTCCTTCACCACATGTGGCAATTATGGTGGCAATCTTTGTGGCTGCTCCCTACCTCCCAAGTTGAAGCAAGGCGTTGATTTTTCTATCAAAATCTAATACAGTAAGTCCCCGACATACGAACCTTCAAGTTGTGAACTTTCAAAGATGCGAACGTGCATTCAGGCATGAGAGAAATTGCAGCCTGCCCTCCGGCTCCTGTTGCTGACAATCCTTCAACTCCACCATCTCCCACCCCCTCTCCCCCCTCCAGTCAGTAACTCTTCTTGCCTGTTCACTCGATGCCGCCCCTGGATGCCAGCTGTTGTACTGTACTACTGTACTTTTCAAGGGACTGTACTGTAAGATTTAAAATGTTTTATTTTTTGTGTTTGTTTTTTATGTATTATTTGTGTGAAAAGTATTATAAACCTATTACAGTACAATACTATACAGTATAGCCAATTGTGTTAGCTGGGTAGCTAGGCTAACTCTGTTGGACTTATGAACAAATTGGACTTACAAACGTGCTCTCGGAACGGAACTCGTTCATATGCAGGGGACTTACCGTAGGCTGTAGTCCTGTCGACTAGGATTTTATTATTGTCGGCATTATCAGCCACAAACATACATGGCATACCTGGCATACCTGGCAGGTAAAGCAAGGTTCAACACAGTGTGAGGCAATACAAAAGAGTTCGACATAAAGTTGGTACCTTCAAAAAATCTTATGATGATAAAAGAAAAAAATGCTTATATAAGATTCCAATTTCAAACTTCTGAGGACCTTAACTAATTTAATATTTACATGAGCTAATTCAGAGTTTCTATTAAAATAATGGAAATTCAAAAAGATACATGCACCCAATGTTCATAGCAGCATTATTTACAGTTGCCAAGGTATGGAAGCAACCTAAGTGTCCATCAACAGATGAATGGATAAAGAAGATGTGATACACACACACACACACACACAATGGAATACTACTCAGCCATAAAAAATAATAAAATTTTGCCATTTGCAGCAAAACAAATAGACTTGGAGGGTATTATGCTAAGTTAAATAAGTCAGAGAACGACAAATACTGTATGATATCACTTATATGTGGAATCTAAAAAATAAAACAAACTAGCAACTATAACGAAAAAGAAAAAGACTCATAGATATAGAGAACAAATTAGTGGTTACCACTGGAGAGAAGGAAGGAGAGGAAATATAGGGGTAGAGGGTTAAGAGGTACACACTATTACGTATAAAATAAACTACAAGGATATATAGTATAATACAGGGAACAGAGCCAATATTTTATAATAACTATAAATGGAGTATAACGTTTAAAAATTGTGAATCACTACATTGTACACCTGTAACTTAAATAATATTGTACCTCAACTATATGTCAATTTTTTAAAAAAGAATAAAATAATGGAATAAGCATTAGTAGATGCAATGTCATGGCTCAGGAAGAAAGTGTTAGCATGAAAGCCTTTGGGATAGATGTGCCCTTTTATGCTATGTTTGTTTACTTTTCTTTCAGTGGCAATTAAATACAATTCTAATAATCGGAGCTCAATAAATATCTCTAAATTAAGGGGAAGGTGCCCGATATTTGTTGAAATCATACTAACCTAAAGCCCTGGTCTTAGACAAAGACTGACAGTTATGGATCTAGCTATTTTCTGGATTGTACTTCATAAGAACTTTTTCCAAACTGCTCAAGATGCTAAAGAAAAACTCATCTACTGAACAAGTGTTCCCTGAAAATGACATGGATGTGGCAGAAGGAAGGCACGCAGAGAGATAAGGAAGGATATGGAGATCGGATGCTGGGGAGAAGAGGAAAGTTGGGAGACAAGCACCAAAGCTTTATTAGGTCCTAGTAACACCACACCTAGTCTAAGAGTATATCAACCAGAACACCTGGTTAAACATTGTGAACTGAATGTATGCATTAACTGTCATTCCTTCTCCAAACTTATTAATACAATAAAGAATTATAAACACACAAGCCCAGCAGTTCACCAGCTTCACTTAGGCTCCTAAACTTTAAAACTGTTTTTATGTTCTCAATTCTTCAGTCCTTAACAGGAAGAGAAAAGCCAGAAACATAAGGAAACATAAGGAAATTCTCGAACATGAAAGAGAGAAAGTGGAAAAATACTTTAAAAGTGACAAAGTTGAAAAGTTACAAAAATGTTATCTGAAAATAACTTACAAAATTATTATAGCAGCAGAGATCTGTCAAAGAACAGGGTGCCGCAAAAAGGAGAAATATTTAGAAAGAGAAAAGAGCTCTTGGAAATTAAAACTGTGGGAGCAGAAACTGAAAAAACTAATTATCCATTAAATGTGAGGATAAAGACTTTTTAAGTATGCAAGTTCTCAAGACACTTACCTGCTCTGGCTCTTACTCTAGAACGTACAGGATAAAAAATGTTCTCCACGAAAACGACGGTGTAAACCAAGAAAGAGAACGACATAAAAATAAGGAAACTCAAGATTCCCACAAAAGAGCAAAGCAAAATGTGTTCTAGGATGGTAAATACGGGCTGTCCCTGAGTGACTGCTGTTTCCAGGCCAAGAAAGCCCTAATCCAGACGGGAGAAGAAGCAAAGAGGTCTCCCCAAAAGTTCCCTCCTTCAAGAAAATGAATTAAAACTGACATAGTATCTAATCCATTTCAATGTATTAAGAGTTACTTAGATATGATAGTTACTACTTTAATATATACTTGAAAGTTGCTAAGAGAGTAGATCTTAAATGTTCTCACCACAGAAAAGAACTGGTACTTACGTGACATGATGGGAGGTGCTAGCTAACGCTGCAGCGATAATCATTTCGCTGCATCCAAGTGTATCAAAAAAACACAGTATACACCTTAAACGTACACAGTGTTATATGTCAACTATATACCAACAAAGCTTGGAAACATTTTCCAAATATTTTCAAAGAAAAAAGAGAGAGAGTTTTAGATATGACAGAGTTTGGGAATCATTTTCTCACCCACAAAATAAAGGCGCAGATAGGCAGATCTCTACATCCTTTCCAGCTCAAACAACCTACGGTCTATAACCTATGACCCCAAAGACTTTAAAAATGAACATTCATATTTCAAAGCCAAGGTCAAAGATGTAAAGATTCATGCATTTCCCTGGGAAAAAGAGCCAAACAATTATATTTAGAAAAATACTGTATGTGTATCAGGATCTGAAAAGTTGGCTATTTAGCCAAATAAGCTGTGCTTCCTCCAGTCAAAGCACAACCCACCTCCCCAGCCTGTTTCATGCGCAAATTTCTTTTTAAGTGGCTTTTTTTTTTTTTTGTGGTATGCGGGCCTCCCTCTGCGGTGGCCTCTCCCGTTGCGGAGCACAGGCTCCGGACGCGCAGGCCCAGCGGCCATGGCCCACGGGCCCAGCCGCTCCGCGGCACGCGGGATCCTCCCAGACCGGGGCGCGAACCCGGTTCCCCTGCATCGGCAGGCGGACGCGCAACCACTGCGCCACCAGGGAAGCCCTTTAAGTGGCTTTAACCCATGCGCTAACCGTGGTTCCCAGAGAAGGAGCCATTAACAGGTGACCACAAATGCTGTTGCTATACTGGCATATCTCATAGACAGGCCCACTGCTCTGCAAACTAAGAGAATTTAAGGATTAAGAAGCCACTGAAGCGTAAGACTGTCATTAGCCAACTTATCTTTGCATTTGCTAATGACCAAAAATGAAGCCTTAAACATGCGTGAGGTGTTCTATGTAACTGGGAATTAACGTGGATTTGCTGAGAAATCATATTTTTTCTTTTCGATCTTCATACAATCTTAGGGACCATGTTGGTCATACATTTCTTGTTCAGTAAAAGTGAATATCCAACTTGAAGAGTGACTATAAAAACAGGAGACCCAGAAACTCGTTTCATCTTTTTTCTAGTTTCTGCCTTTACTTCCATTCTAGTTGTTGCCCTCAGCAAGATCTGTCCTGTGGTACCTGGCCTGATCCTACCTGCCACACTTTCTCCAAGCACCCCACAATTTTTGGTATGTCTTTGTCCTTAGACACCCTCTCCTTCCGGGAGGATTTCCAACTCCTGCTCTTCCTTAACGCCAAACCACAGGGGAAGCACCATCAACAAGTCCTGGGGACAAGGATGCTGACAAAGGACAACCTGCTCGGATGTTTCACGAAGTCAGGTCAAAAACTGAGAGTCCAATCTGGGCCTCCCCTTGTACTTCATTCAGTACCATCTCCGCAAAATCACATGAAACCTAAAATGTCAGGAAACCCAGGAATAGGGCAGTCAAAAGGTGACTAAATGACCACATGTGACAAGCTTGGAGAGATTTGCATCTGAAGGTATGTTTACAAGATGCTACATTTACATTAAAGGTGTAAATTTTTAAATCTGGCTGAACTGGGATTCTTAATGTCTTAAAGAGGCACTTGTACATTATTTGCTTCTGCATTATTGTGTTTAATTTCTTTTTTTTTTTTCTATTTTGGCTAAGAGGACAGCAGAAAAAGATTTTCTGGCATTCTTGTTCACTTGGTTACACGTGTATAAAGTTCTGATTGCCAGCTGCTCAGATAACAAGTGACAAGACAGAATTCTTTAAAGCATTAAAGTTCCTTAAACCTAAGGCTAAATCTTGAATACATTATTGAATTCGTTAATATCCTGATGGCTAGCGGATTGACAGCTGCACATTTGGCATGCTTTGTTTTCTGGGGTTTTGGGGTTTATTGGACTTTATTTTTCATTGCAGATTTATTTGGCAATGTACAGTAAATTTTGAAAACTTGCATCAAGTTTATGAATAAAGAACCATTAAAAAAAATTCTATGTTGAATGTTTGCAGTAGATTACGGGACAGCTCCACAGCCTGAAAATGTGCATGCAAACAGCAGAGAGAACAATTCATTACGCTGGAAGGACCTAATCCTTCTAGATCAATATATCTCTGCACACAAAGCTTACATAAAGAAAGCAACTCCCTGACAGGGACTGCAAATTCACCTGCCAAAGGACAGGAATAAAGACACAGACGTAGAGAATGGACTTGAGGACACGGGGAGAGGGAAGGGTAAGCTGGAACGAAGGGACAGAGTGGCATGGACATATATACGCTACCAAATGTAAAATAGCTAGTGGGAAGCAGGTGCATAGCACAGGGAGATCAGCTCGGTGCTTTGTGACCACCTAGAAGGGTGGGATAGGGAGGGTGGGAGGGAGACGCAAGAGGGAGGGGATATGGGGATATATGTATAGGTATAGCTGATTCACTTTGTTATAAAGCAGAAACTAACACACCATTGTAAAGCCCAATAAAGATGTTTTAAAAAAAAAATTCACCTGCCAACAGGAGTCAGGAGGTAACACGGATTACTGGTCACACAGGCACAGGAGTGAGGGAACAGGAACTAGAAAGCGGAGGCCCTGTCCCCGGGCAGCTGCTGCCCTGCTCCAGCCAACTGCTCTCATGCGACAGTAGCCGCCTACTGTCACCCTATGTTTCACTCTTGAATTGTACAATTTTTCAGCTTTTCCAACACTAGAAAGGAAAGAGAAAATCTGTAAACTTAAACCAAATGTATCACATTACAGGGAGACAGTTTTATCTTTCCCAGCTAAATGGCTCTTCAAGAAGAGAATGTTATCAGGAAGGTTTAGATAACTCTCTGAAAGAAAGTTCCAAATTTCAAATACTTCAAACGTAACCTCTGGCTCTTTGCATATGCTCTGCTCTCATCAGAGTCAGCAGGAGTTAAGAATTTATCAAATCAATGATGGCAAGATTTTCAAATGAAGACCTTCTTTTTACCTGTCCTGTATCAAAAGACATTTATTTTACAGTCCTTTGAAACATGGATGTTAGCCTAAACAAAGAATATTGAATTATTTCTATTTAAGAAAATATTTGTATTAATAGGAGGTCAAAAAAAAGAGACTTATGTGAATTGACAAAAGATCAGTGCTGTGTGGCTTGCATCGAAACTTTGATGTCAAACGAGGTAAATGTGTCAGCAAGTATTCTTTAGGTATTCTTTTTTGTTTTGTTTTTGTTTTTTTGTTTTGCTGTACGCGGGCCTCTCACTGCCGTGGCCTCTCCCATTGCGGAGCACAGGCTCTGGACGCGCAGGCTCAGCGGCCATGGCTCACGGGCCCAGCCGCTCCGTGGCATGTGGGATCTTCCCGGACAGGGGCATGAACCCGTGTCCCCTGCATCGGCAGGCGGACTCTCAACCACTGCGCCACCAGGGAAGCCCTCTTTAGGTATTCTTAAAAGTTTGACCCCTCAGGCTGGGCTTAGGGATCTGAGCACGAAGCAGAACATTAGGACATCATTGGTGTCCCTCCTCCGCGAGGGTTTGGCAGACACTGTTTCCCCAGGGTATGACTGCCCAGTCCTTTCATTGATCTCAAATTTTAAAATTAAACTAGTCTTTGATTGGGGCACATGGATGAGAGGAGATCATGAAAAGAAAAATGGGTTGGTGAAAGATACAATTCAAACACCAAGCAACATCTCAAATTGAATTGCCTTGAAATAACCTAACGACAAGGTTTTAAACGTTTAAGACATTTTAAGGTCAAACGCTGAAAATCCCACAGTATTTCTAATCAGCAAAATTCAGTTCATAGAAGGGCGCTAAGCTCTCAAGATTAAATCCAGCGGACACTCCTGACCACTTCCACTTAACCAGCCCACCTGACTAAGTCATGGACTCCTCCTTCCCTCCGTAAGACATCTGACCGATACTACACTGGACCATTACCACTCATAGGTTATTTTTTTAAAAGCTCACACGAGTTTTAAGTTTACTATGAGTTCCCTATGTTATTCTCAAGTCAGTTTATGCCAGTTTTCTTGCTATTGCAACTACGTAATTTAATTAAATATTATACAAACTGACCAAACTTAAATATGGAGAGACAGTTTGGGATTTCTATTAAAACCCAGTGGGAAAAAAAAAAAAAAAAAAAAAACCCAGTGGAATACATTGGAAAGAGTTGATAAAGCCAAGACTGGAAAGAAAATTACTGTGGGTAAGATATCTGTGAAAGAGTGGGAAATAGTCATAAAAATCTAGACAGACTGTGCTTTCAGACCACTTCACAACTCTTTGACTTCTAGCTCTGTTTTTAGTTAAACTGAAATTAGTAGAAATAGTAGACAACACATTGTGGGTATGCTTTAGGCAAGAAAGATGACTGTGCATTCTAATCATGGACAAGGCCTTGACTTCTCCTTAAAATATTGGCAACAACATGAAAATTTAAAATATGTATATATTGTTTTCATGAATCCCTTTTCAATTTACTGACAAATTTATTGGCCAATGCCCATCACATCAGACAATAGGGTTTCTACTATGCTCATTTCAAATAAATCTTGTGTTCAGTAAGAACAAGGTAACATTTCTACCAAAATTTTTGATATTTGTAGCCTTTGCATTTTAAACTCTTGTCAAGATAGAAATAATGTCCTCAGCCTAATATCCTCACATTGCAATCAACTGATAAGTTTACATTTCAGTGGACCAAAATCAGGGTAATACCTATGGAAAATTCTCTACTATGAAGTTGCCTTTTTTCTCCTTGACTTCATGAAAACTTACATGTTTGTTTCATAATTAAAATAAACTTATCAAATTACTTTATATTAGCTAAAATGGATTATGCTATATAAATCTCTGAAGTATTCATAATTAGGTCAAATTTTTGACACTTGTTAATCATTAGTAATTTTATGTACCAGACACTGCTAATAAACATAGACACACCATCTATGTTAATACAGTTATTTTTCACAGCAATCATTTTTCACATGAGAAGGTTAAGTGTCAGAGATAATAAATACGTTGCCCACAGTCACTGCCTGTGATGTGAGGGACAGAGCCAGGACTTGGCTTCTGGCCTCTTGAGTTCCAAAGCTGGTATTCATCTTCACAATGCTAACAGGAGTCCCATAGACTACATCACTTTAATGCTACTCAACTGAAGGCTCCCAGATTCTTTAGACTATCTGGATTTTATGTTTTAAAACTGCTCCACACAATTTCTAAAAATCATCGGTTATAATATGCAATTATATAATTTAAAAATACTAGATGCTCCTTTACAAAATTTCTTCAGAACAGAAAGGTATACAGATTGTATTACTAATAAGAAAATAATTCTGGATGTTTTACTCATTCAGACACCTACTCTGGGCTTGTGCTCAGCACTGAGAATGCAAAGGTGTCTACAACATGGTTATTGTCCTCAAGGAACCCAGGATCTGGCTGGGGAAGCGTTAATTAAGCAGTGGTAAGATGACAGGATAACACTTCTAAAAGAGATCGAGAGTAAATACTGTAGAGCAAAGAGGGGATGAAAACTCTCAACCAAGTGGGTTTAGAAGGAGAATACCTCAACACAGTAACAGTCATATATGACAAGCCCACAGCTAACACCATACTCAACAATGAAAGGTTGAAAGCTTTTCTTCTAAGAACAGGATCAAGACAAGGGTGACCACTCTCACCACACTTATTCAACAAGAGTACTGTAAGTCTTAGCCAGAGCAATCAGGCAAGATAAAGAAATAAAAGGCAACCAAATCAGAAAGGAAGAAATTAAACTGTCTTTACAGATGACCAACAGGCACATGAAAAGATGCTCAACATTGCTAATTATTAGAGAAATGCAAATCAAAACTACAATGAGGTACCACCTCACACTGGTCAGAATGGCCATCGTTAAAAAATCTACAAATAACAAATGCTGAAGAGGGCATGAAAAGGGAATCCTACACTGTTGGTGATGATGTAAGGTGGTGCAACCACTATGGAAAACAATATGGAGGTTCATCAAAAAAACTAAAAACTGAATTACCATATGATCCAACCATCTCACTCTAGGGCATATATCCATACAAAAGTATAATTCAAAAAGATACACACCCCTATGTTCACAGCTGCACTATTTACAATAGTCAAGACATGGAAACAACTTAAATGTCCATCGACAGAGGAATGGATAAAGAAGATGTGGTATACATATACAACGGAATATTACTCAGCCATAAAAAAGAATGAAATAATGCCATTTGCAGCAACATGGATGGACCTAGAGATTATCATACTAAGTGAAGTCAGACAGAGAAAGACAAATATCATATGATATCACTTATATGTGGAATCTAAAAAGATGATACAAATGAACTTATTTACAAAACAGAAACAGACCCACAGACTTCAAAATCAAACTTACGGTTACTAAAGGGGAAAGGTGGGAGGAGGGATAAATTAGGAGCTTGGGATTAACATATACACACTACTATATATAAAACAATTAACAAGGACCTACTGTATAGCACAGGGAACTCTACTCAATATTCTGTAATAACCTATATGGAAAAAGAATCTGAAAAAGAATGTATACATATGCATAACTGAATCAATTTGCTACACAGCAGAAGCTAAAACAACATTTTAAATCAACTATACGTCAGTTAAAAAAAAAGAAAAAATAGTCTTTATTTGCAGGTGATATGACCTTATATATTGAAAATCCTAAAGACTTCACCAAAAAACTGTTAGAACTAATCAATGAATTGAGTAAAGTTGCAGAATATAAAATCGGCATACAGAAATCAGTTGTACTTCTATACACTAACAAAGAGATATCTGAAAAAGAAATAAAGAAACCAACTGAAAATAGCATCAAAAACAATAAAATACTTGGGAATAAATTTAACCAGGAGGTGAAAGAGGCTACACACTGAAAATTACAAGCTTTGATAAAAGAAATTAAAGAAGCTACAAAGAAATGGAAAGATATCCTGTACTAAAGGATCAGAAGAAGGAATACTGTTAAAACGTCCATACTGCCCTAAGTTAGCTATAGATTCAATGCAATCCCTCTCAAGATTCCAATGGCATTTTTCCCAAAAAGAGAAAAAACAATCCCCAAATGGGTATGAAACCACAGAAGACCCCAAAAGGCCACAGCAATCCTGAGAAAGAGGAATAAAGCCAGAGGCATCACACGTCCTGATTTCAAACTATACTCCAAAGCTACAGTAATCAAAACTGTTTGGCACTGGCATAAAAATAGACACAAAGACCAATGGAACAGAATTGAGAGCCCAGAAATAAATCTCTGCATATATAATCAACTAATGTTTGACAAGGGAGCCAAGAACACTCAATGGGGAAAGGATGGTCTCTTCAACAAAGGGTGTTGGGAAAACTGGATAACCACATGCAGAAAAATAAAATTGGACCCCTTCTTATACCACTTACATAAATTAACTCAAAAATAGATTGAAGACTTAAACATAAGAATGAAATTGGAAAACTTTAAGAAAAAATATAGGGGGAAGTTCCTTGACATTGGTCTTGGCAATGACAGTTTGCACATGACACCAAAAACACGAGAAACAAAGGCAAAAACTTAAAAAATGATACTACATGAAGCTAAAAGGGTTCTGCACACCATTCAATCAGCAAAACGAAAAGGAAACCTACTGAATGGGATAAAATATCTGCAAACCATATATCTTATAAGGGGTTAATATTCAAAATATATAAAGACCTTACCTAATTCAATAACAAAAAAAATAAACAATTTTTAAATGGGCAGAAGAACTAAATAGACATTTTTCCAAAGAAGACATACAAATGGCCAAGAGGTTCATGAAAGGATGCTCAACATCACTAATCCTCAGGAAAACGCAAATCAAAACCACAGTGAGATAACACCTCATACCTGTCAGAAAGGCTGTTATCCAAAAGACAACAAATAACAAGTGCTGACAAGGATCTGGAGAAAAGGGAACTCTTGTACGCTGTTGGCCGGAATGTAAATTGGTACAGTCACTATGGAAAACAGCAGGGAGGTTCCTCAAAAAGTTAAAAACAGAACTACCATATGATCCAGCATTCCCACTTCTGGTTATATATCCAAAGGAAATGAAAACAGTATATCAAAGAGATATCTACATTCCATGTTTACTGCAGCATTATTCACAATGGTCAAACATGGAAGCAACCTAAGTGTCCACCAAGAGTTTAATGAAATGTGAGACACACACACACATACACACACAGTTGATCCTTGAACAACGTGGGTATTAGGGGCACTGACCACTCACAGTAAAAAATTCACGTACTGCTATCTCTGTCTCAAAAGCAAAGAAATTGAGAGATGACTCACTTGGGTAGGAGGAAGCCGAAACAGTAAACAGGTTGGATAAAATCAGGACTCAAACCCTAGTTCTTTTGGTTCCACATATAGTGATCTCTAATGGAACACAAACTTTTCCCCACACTTAAAGATCTGTAAAATGAAAATAAAGGTACTGTATTTATTGAAAAAAATTCTTGTATAATGGACCTGCACAGTTCAAACCTGTGTTGTTCAAGGGTCAACTGCACATGCGAGCACACGCACGCACACACACGCTGGAACATTATTCAGCCAGGAGAAAAAACAAAATCCTGCTACTTTCAACAAAATAATTGGATCTTGAGGGCATTATCCTGAGTGAAGTAAGTCAGACAGAGAGAGACAAATACTGTAGGTTATCACTTAAATGTGGAGACTATAAAAAGCCTAACTCATAGAAACAGAGAGTGGAATTGTTCGTTACCAGGGACTGCGGGGTGAGGGGAATGAGATGTTGATCAAAGAGTATAAACTTCCAGTTATAAGACAAATAGATTCTGGGGATCTAATGCAGAGCATTGTGATTATAGACAACAATATATATACTTGAAAGTTGCTAAGAGAGTAGATCTTAAATGTTCTCACCACAAAGAATTAGTAATTATGTGATGTGATGGAGGTGTTAATACCATGATATAATCATATTCCAATATATAAGTGGATCAAATCAACATGTTGATTTGACAACAACCTTGAACTCACACAATGTTATAGTGAGATACACAGTGTTTATTCAGGTATCAATTATGTCTCAATAAAGCTGAAAAAACAAAGAGGTGATGAATTTGCAAGAAAGTACCCCACAACGAGGAGTCTTTTGTCACTGACATTCTTTGCAATTACTGGCAAATGGTACTAATAACAAGCAGATGGCTTTTAGTCAGTTTTGTTTCGTGTTAAACTCTCTGCAGACAATGTATTGGCTTCTGCCGACATCCAGGTGGACCGTTCCCGTCACCACCACCACCCTCCTCACCCTGGTACGGTTGCTTATGAATATGAACTAGGTCTTGCCATACAGAGAAGACAGGGAAAGTCATTTCAGAGAGAGACGAGTAGTTCTGTATTTGAACAAGCATAGTGCTATGAAAAAACAAGGAGGATAAGAAGTTTAGTGTAGCTAACCACCAAAGTGCTATGAAGGAACAAGGAACCAAGTTGCTGTAAAGATGACCTAAAGTCAAGCCAGAATCTGAGCTGATTGGCTCAAGAATCTAGGCTTTGTCCTAAAGGCCATGGGGAGACTGGGTGATCTGATGCGCTGCAGAGTCTTAAATTCAAATCTTGGCTCTGCCATTTAGCTACCACATGATCTCAACCCATGGACCTACCAAATCAAGATAATGACAAAATGCCTTCTCCACAGAGCTGTGTGGATTAAAGGTGAGGATGGTGGATGCTTAGTGCCCTGGATGGTGTCAGGACAAGAGACAAGGGATCCTTGAAGGGTTCAGACAGGAGAACGACATGATTAGATCTGTGGTTTGGAAAGATTTCTCTGGCAACAGTGTGGAGCCAGGGAAATGAATAAGGAATTTTTGCAAAAATACAGGTAAAGGAAAAGAAAGGAACTCCAGGTAGCACTGTGGTGTTTGAAGCAGGAAACAGTTGCTAGGGATAGTTGGAGGAAGAGAGGTGGATTAAATTTGGCGGGGGGGATATGGATACACTCAGAATTTTATTAGTCCACCAACAATCAAAATGATGGTGCACACAGCACATATGTATAATAACTTCTTTCACTTTGAACACTTATTTACTTTTACCTCTTAATAAAAAATACTGCATTTTGATGAAGAGACCTCAGGGTCAGGAATCAAGTACACCAAGTTCATTTCTGACTCAGCCCTTGCTGGCTCTATGACCTGTGTCTCTATTTCTCATTCAGAAATATGAAAAAAAAATATTCATTCTACCTACTCATAGGAGTCTGAAAAGAATGAAGAATATTATTACCAATAATATTGCAAGTAGAAATACTGCATAATAGGAATTGAATTCATCATAGGAACTGAATTAATAAGAATGCAATTGTCAGCAGTTATGCACAGTGTTATTGTGGGAAAAGGGTAACGGGAACTCTCTATGCTATTTCTGCTAACTTTTTTGTAAGTCTGAAATAATTTCAAAATCGAAAGTTAAAACAGTCATCAGGGTGTGCATGCAACCTAAGACCCATGTGTGCATCTAAATAGCTGTTATGGGAGATGCTGTTTGCAGAGAAATGGGGCCCTTCAAGCTGAGTTGAAATGTTTCCCCTGGTGGATTGAACAACTGCCCAGTGACACACTGACTCTTGGAAGCTCCCTTTTGGCATCATTCTGAAGTCTGTTCTTGCCAAATATTTCTTTCTTTTCATGTAAGAATGACAGCACACAGCCAAATCAAATAGGATCTGTTTGGCTTGTTTTAAAGAAGCTTTTGGTAAACTGCTTTGGAGTTGCCATTTGTCATTGCCACAAAATCCCGGAGACGTGGGGAGAGAAAACTGCAGCGTCCTTCCTCAGCCCGTCTCCAGGCACTTTTCCTATTTGCTCTTTCACACAAGATCAGAAGGTCCGTGTGGAATTCTTCTGGGAATCCAAGCCTCTAGCACAAGAAAGATAGGTGAGCTCTTTTTTTAATCGAAAATTATATGCCAGCAGCTTCCATTTCCCTTTGAACAAAAGAGTCTTTTTCAATTCTTTTTATTTCTTTCTTATCATTTATTTTTTTATTGTCTGTGCCACCACGCGGCATGTGGGATCTTAGTTCCCCGGCCAGGGATCGAACCCACGCCCCCTGCATCGGAAGCACAGAGTCTTAACCACTGGACGCCAGCGAAGTCCAAACAAAGGAGATTTTAAAAAGGTTTTGATAAGTAGGAGGCATGAATAGGAAAATAAGATTTATGTGTGTGTTCTACATGCTGAGGCCATCAGTATGAGCACAAAAATAAAAATAGTCACTGCACTGTCGCACTTCCTTCTAACCAAAAATCCACTCCATTGATGAGGAAACAGAAGTTTAGGAAAATGACCTGCTAAGAGTCTCTCCTCTTAGACTCGGCAGAGTCTATTTTAATTGACAACCTGCATTCCTATCGAACACAATATACAGCAAACAGTCATGAGTAGGTCTGGGTAGAACTTAAAACAAGAAATAAATATGCACAAACGTCCATCGCCAAAACACGTTTTCACTGTCGTGCAACCACTCCAGGAGAGCCTAACCTAAAATCACCCACCCTCATCCAGCCACGGGAAAAATACTTTAAAGCTCCAACACTGAAGCAGAGCTCCTCTGAGCACACATAATCACTGGATTACAATTCTCCTCACATACACATGTGCAGAGGAAGGTCTTTCGAATGGAGCAAATACTCCTTAAATAGTCAATTAAAGCCATTTCAAGAATGTACAAGACTGTGATTTAGGTCACACGCATGATGTCGGAACTACAAGTTGAATCTCATCAATGCAATGAAGCAGAAGAAAATAAGTATGAAGCCAGTTGTTTGGCTTCATGTAGCTAAAACAACTGCCTGATTAACTAAAATTTTCTCTTTCTAACTGGTTGTCATGGTATTGTGCAG
Source organism: Physeter macrocephalus (assembly GCF_002837175.3). NCBI lineage: Eukaryota > Metazoa > Chordata > Mammalia > Artiodactyla > Physeteridae > Physeter > Physeter macrocephalus. Next base: position 13,867,299 of record NC_041233.1, on the reverse strand, counting down.
ATAGAATCTTAGACTGAGCCTGCAGACAACAACAAATTTGTGACGTTCTGCCTTGACCCTTACACTGCAATTATATTAGGGCTGTCGTTCTCAGATGACACAGAATCACAACACAGTTTCTTTAAAAAAAATCTCAGAAATTTGCAGATGGGAAAGCCAAGGAGTCAGTGGAAGGCCATATTTTATATGATTTTAAAAGATGGCTTTATTATGTTCAAATATTGTGCACATTCAAGACTCAGTTATAGATAAGTACTAAAAATAAATTCAATTAAGAAAATGAAAAATGGCAAAAGGCCTGCAATGCTTAGTAATATATCAAAAATATATAGTTATTTCAGTGCACAGACATCAGTTGCTTTACTCTGAGATAAAGGCACTTTTACTTACCCAGAAGGGCAATAATGATAGTCACTAGTGTTTACTGGACATTTAGAACATACCAGAAGTTTCATATGTATTTTCTCATTTACCTTCCCCACAACCATTTAAGATAGGGTCTAAGATGATCCCAATTTTACAAAAAAAAGAAACTGAGCTTAAAGAGAATATATCTCTTGCCCAAGAGCACACAGCTGGCAAGGGGTGGGGCTCCTGTCTACTAGTCTCCACAGCCTGAGGCCGTAACTCCACTCTGAACACCTTCTGAGCAAACACACTAAATTGTCAGGTGATTTCCCATCAGTGACGCTTCTCATCCAACTTCACCCTATTTTCAATCTCACTGAGACCAGTGGCCTCCTCTCAAATAAAGAACCAATGAATGATGAGCCATTAACAGCTTTCAAATGTAAAAGCGAAGCTTGGAATCTGAAACAGAACTGAAATGCCCGACTCGAAATTCAAAAATTTTTAGTTCAGCAGTAACATCCAGGATTTTAATCCACTTCCCCCATTTTTAACAGATTATTTCTCCCTTGTTTGCTGGAGCTACTAAAATGAAGGCTTCAAAATAAAGAATCATGAGTTTTCTCTATGGCAAGGAAATTCACATTCCTAGGATCCACATCCAATGTGATCCTTTCCATAACACATTTTCGTTGGTGCCTTGGACATGTGCACAGCAGCTGTGGACATCTCCCTTCGGCCTCACTCCCTGGACAATGCATGGGGAAGATGGCAGTGATGCCACATACGCTGGTGCCCTGGAGATGCAAATAGATACCAAGAGAGAACGCAATCAGCAAACACACTGCAGCACAGGGCCTGTTTTATTTGCCCCTGGAGGTTCAAAAGTGGAAGACAAAGTATGTACCGTGTCTGTCGGCAGAAGTGACAGACAATTCATTATCTGAGAACACAATAGCTAATGTTCGTGGCTTAAAAATAAAAGGAAAGGGGAAATAATTTTTCATCTATAATGGGTTTGATAGATCAGAGCTCTGATTTTCCCCTCCCCACTGGATTATTAAGTACAAAGTCAATATGAATATGCAACAGAGTTGTGTCCTGCTTTCGTTTTTTGGCAAACTGGTCTTTGCTCCTAATTCCCAGCAGTATTAATTAACAATGCATAATTTTAATAGAATGCTTGAAAGTACAGGGCTGGCACTGTAAAAATTAACTGTCTTGGGCTGATTTCCTGTAGACATCGTTAATCAATATTATGCCATCTTACAAGCAGCTGCTCGCCTTCTTTCTAGGGATTCAAGAGAGGAAGGAATGAGAATACGGTGGCCACGTGCTCTGCAGGTGTGTGGGTGGCATCTGAATTTTTAACATTTTGGGTTGTAAAATCCTGGAAAGAAAATGAATAGTTTGGTGTTTTCAGCTAAAGCTGAAGTTCTAAAGAAGTTTTCAGAGTGATCGAGATGAAATGATTTAATTAAGCAAGGTATGAATGAAGACTTCTCATAACAATGCTACCTAAAATTTGATCACTTGTTTGATGCCAGACTCTGGGAATCACACCTATTTATGTCAAGGAGGATCGTATATAATTGTTTGGCACGTTCAGAAATAAAATGATGTGGTATATATCACAGAGAGTGAAAATCTTTAGATCAGTGTGAATACTGCAAAGAACACTTACTTTAAAATAAAAGAACATGAGGTCCAGGTCTGGCTCTTGCACCGTCTTACAACCTTGGGTAAGACAATGTAGTAAGTAGCATTCCCTTCTCAGGGTCAACGTTTCCTGACCTATAATGTGAGGGAGGAAGTGATCTCTAAAGTTCTAGTTTTTATAATTCAAAAAGACACACGCACCCCTATGTTCAGAGCAGCACTATTTACAATAGCCAAGACATGGAAGCAACCTACATGTCCATCAACAGATGAATGGATAAAGAAGATATAATATTATATATGCCATGGAATATTACTCAGCCATAAAAAAGAATGAAATAATGCCATTTGCAGCAACATGGATGAACCTAGAGATTATCAAACTAAGTGAAGTAAGTCAGAAAGAGAGAGAGACAAACACCATATGCTATCACTTATACAGGGAATCTAAACTAGGACACAAATGAACCTATCTACGAAACAGAATCACAGACATAGAGAACAGACTGGTTGGTGGTTGCCAAGGGGGAGGGGTTGAGGGCGGGATGGAGTGGGAGGTTGGGTTAGCAGATATGGCCTTTTATATACAGAATGGATAAACAACAAGGTCCTACTGTATAGCACAGACAACTATATTCAATATCCTATGATAAACCATAATGGAAAAGAGTATTAAAAAAAGAATATATATGTATAACAATCACTTTGCTGTACAGCAGTAATTAACAGAACATTGGAAATCAACTATACCTCAATAAAAATAAATAAATAAAGTTCTAGTTTTAGAGTTCCTTGATTTAAAAACAAAGGTCTTTTTTATTGGAGTAAAACTGATTTACGATGTTGTGTTAGTTTCTGCTGTACAACGAAGTGGATCAGCTACATGTGTACATTTATCCCCCCTTCTTGGACCTCCCTCCCACCCCACTCCCCCAACCCACCCATCTAGGTCAGCACAGAGCACCAAGCTGAGCTCCCTGTGCTATACAGCAGGTTCCCACTAGCTCTCTATTTTACACATGGTAGTGTATTTATGTCAAACCTAATCGCCCAATTCATCCCACCCTCCCCTTCCCCCCACTGTGTCCACATGTCCGTTCTCTACCTCTGCGTCTCTATTCCTGCCCTGGAAAGAGGTTCAACTGTACTATTTTTCTAGATTCCACATATATGCATTAATATATGATATTTGTTTCTCTCTTTCTGACTTACTTCACTCGGTATGACAGAACCAAGGTACATCCACATCTCTACAAATGACCCAATTTCATTCCTTTTCATGGCTGAGTAAAATTCCACTGTATATATGTACCACATTTTCTTTATCCATTCATCAGTCGATGGACATTTAGGTTGTTGGACATTTAGGTTGTTTCCATGTCCTGGTTATTGTAAATAGTGCTGCAGTGAACATTGGGGTACATGTGTCTTTTTTTTTTTTTCGGCTGCGTTGGGTCTTTGTTGCTGCGTGCAGGCTTTCCCTAGTTGTGGTGAGTGGGGACCACTCTTCGCTGCGGCACGTGGTCTTCTCGTTGCAGTGGCTTCTCTTGTTGCAGAGCATGGGCTCTAGGTGTGTGGGCTTCAGTAGTTGTGGCACACGGGCTCAGCAGTCATGGCTCACGGGCTCTAGAGTGTAGGCTCAGTAGTTGTGGCGCCCGGGCTTAGATGCTCCACGGCATGTGGGATCTTCCCGGACCAGGGCTCGAACCCGTGTCCCCTGGAATGGCAGGCAGATTCTTAACCACTGCATCAGCAGGGAAGCCCCATATGTGTCTTTTTGAATTATGTTTTTTTCAGGGTATATGCCCAGTAGTGGGATTGCTGGATCATATGGTAATTCTATTTTTAGTTTTTAAAGGAACCTCCATACTGTTCTCCATAGTGGCTGTATCAATTTACATTCCCACCAACAGTGCAAGAGGGTTCCCTTTTCTCCACACCCTCTCCATTTATTGTTCGTAGGTTTTTTGATGATGGCCATTCTGACCTGTGTGAGTTGATACCTCATCGTAGTTTTGATTTGCATTTCTCTAATAATTAATGTGTTGAGCATCTTTTCAAGTGCCTCTTGGCCACCTGTATGTCTTCTTCGGAGAAATTTCTATTTATGTTTTCTGCCCATTTTTTGATTGGGTTGCTTTTTTGATATTGAGCTGTATGCGCTGTTTGTACATTTTGGAGATTAACTCATTGTCTGTTGCTGCATTTGCAAATATTTTCTCCCATTCTGAGGGTTGTCTCTTTGTCTTCTTTATGGTTTCCTTTGCTGTGCAAAAGCTTTTAAGTTTCATTAGGTCCTATTTGTTTATTTTTGTT
>NC_041233.1:13855524-13862872 GCF_002837175.3 Physeter macrocephalus | reverse complement strand
TGAGTTTATTTTTGTGTATGGTATTAGGGAGTGTTCTAATTTCATTCTTTTACATATAGCTGTCCAGTTTTCCCAGCACCACTTATTGAAGAGACTGTCTTTTCTCCATTGTATATCCTTGCCTCCTTTGTCATAGATTAGTTGATCATAGGTGCGTGGGTTCATCTCTGGGCTCTCTATCCTGTACCATTCAACTATATTTCTGGTTTTGTGCCAGTACCATACTGTCTTGATTACTGTAGCTTTGTAGTATAGTCTGAAGTCAGGGAGTCTCCAACAGTTTTGTATTGTCTGGTCTTACATTTAGGTCTTTAATCCATACTGAGTTTATTTTTGTGTGTGGTATTAGGGAGTGTTCTAATTTCATTCTTTTACATATAGCTGTCCAGTTTTCCCAGCACCACTTATTGAAGAGACTGTCTTTTCTCCATTGTATATCCTTGCCTCCTTTGTCATAGATTAGTTGATCATAGGTGCGTGGGTTCATCTCTGGGCTCTCTATCCTGTACCATTCAACTATATTTCTGGTTTTGTGCCAGTACCATACTGTCTTGATTACTGTAGCTTTGTAGTATAGTCTGAAGTCAGGGAGTCTGATTCCTCCAGCTCTGTTTTTCTTTCTCAGGATTACTTTGGCTATTCAGGGTCTTCTGTGTTTCCATACAAATTGTAAAATTTTTTGCTCTAATTCTGTGGAATACGCCATTGGTAGTTTGATAGGGATTGCATTGAATTTGTAGATTGCTCTGGGTAGTACAGTCATTTTGACAATATTGATTCTTTCAACCCAAGAACATGGTATATCTCTCCAGCTATTGTAAATTGTAAATCAACTATACCTCAATAAAAAATAAATAAATAAATAAATAAATAAGTAAAATAAAGTTCTAGCTTTAAAGTTGCTTGATTTAGAAACAAAGGTCTTGGAGCAATTCACACAAAGACAGAAAACCACACATACTGTTCAGCAAATGCTGAATACCTGGGCATGCTACTTTTCTAGGCCTGATATGTCCAACATTGCAGCGCTGAGGCACATGTGACTACAGAGCAGTTGAGAAGTGCTGTAAGTGTCAAAGACACATCAGATTACTGAGATACAGTATGAAAAAAAAAGAATGCAAAATATCTCCTTAATAATTTTTATATTGATTGCATTGGATATGATAATATTGGGGATGCACTGGGTTAGATAAAATGTATTATCAAAATTAATTTTACTCAACTCTCTTTCCTGTTCCTAATGTGGCTACCAGAAAACTACAAGTCACGTATGTGTTGCATTCTATTGCTATTAGACAGCACTGGCCTAGGTCCTGGTTGCTTAGCAATCCCCAATCTTAAGGAACTTGAACTCTAAGGAAGGCAGGAAAGAATAAACAAGCAAGTAATTTAGGTAACAGTGCTATGAAGACAATAAAATAAGAAATTTTGCTGGAATGTTTTTCTTTAGATAAGGTGGTCAGGGAAGATATGAAGACAATAAAATAAGAAATTTTGCTGGAATGTTTTTCTTTAGATAAGGTGGTCAGGGAAGATATGAAGACAATAAAATAAGAAATTTTGCTGGAATGTTTTTCTTTAGATAAGGTGGTCAGGGAAGATATTTAAGACAAGGCGACATTTAAGCTGAGACCTGAATGATGAGACATGGCAGCTGGACACATATCTGGGAGAAGAACGGCCCAGGAGGAAGAAAGAGCAAGCCCCCAAACCCTGAGGCGGATGCCGACTTGGGATGTACGAACACTAAAATACTTACACTTACAACACAACATTTACCAGAAGTGTTATTTAGGCTCCATAATGGATTTACTGGGTACCAACCATTGTTTTAGGAACTGTCACATACATCATCACCCCATTTAATCTTCCCAATGACTCTCTCTTAATAAAATTGTAACAAAGTGTTTATTATACAGATGAAGACACAAAAACCCAGAAGGTTGGAGGGGGCTGCCTGAGGATGTCCGGTGTGTAAGACAGAGTGGGCACTGGAGCTCCCGTCTTCACACCTGAGATTCAAGCCTCTTTCCCTCTGGTCTCCTCAGACATCTTCACCCAAAGTACACAGAGGAAGCCAGAAAGATTTCCCAGCAGATGTGTGATGTCTTTGCCACTCTTTTCTGGGCTGCTCTTTATTGCTCAGTGGCTCACAGAAGAAGTGAGTTTGGAGAAATGCAATCACCACCATCAACTATTTGACAAACTGAAGACACAAGTTTGCTCTCAGGCATCTAGAAAACATTGTTCATTTTGAGAAAAGAAGGAAGAAATTCTTAATTCCTTTCCCTTCCCTCTCTTCCTCTTAATTATTGAACATTTTGTCTTATTCATTACATTTGTTAGATGCTTAGCAAGCCCTTTTGTTTGTGGTTCAAATGGCTTTACAGAGACAGCTGAACAGTGCAGATCTGGGAGGCAAAGAGATCTGGGCTGGCATCATCTCAGCTTCACCACTTACAGCTGTATGATCTTGAACTACACAACCTTGACACGCTCTAAGTCTCCATTTCTTTATATGAAAAAAGGGTAAAAAAGTACCTGTCCTTAGGGTTGTCCTGAGGGTTAAATTAGAGGATCTGGAGCAAGTACCCATCCCAGAAGCTCGTGGCAGCCTCTCAACCAATGAATACTATACAATTCTAGGTCTGATCACACTTTAGAAGAGGTTACACTGCACTCCTATCCCGGAAAAGCTAAGGCGTAGGAAGTCTGAGGCTGCCAAGATCCTTGGGCACACATGGGTTAAATGATGACCCCTTATCCTTCATTCTGCAACATAACTGATATGTTTCTATAAATTAGAATCTCCTCATTCTGAGTCTCAACTAAATCTATTCTCCATAAGATATCACTGGGGCAATGGCAAAATTGGAAACCTTTCTTTAGTCTGAACCCTTTTCGCTCTAGAATGACTCCTTCTATGAAACAAAATATCTCCAAGTTCATAAACTAAAACAGTTTCTGAAACCAGAACCACTAGTTTATTCGAGATTCCAAATGGAACCTCCGAATACATTCAAATAACAGCAGCTTCAGCCTTTACACTGCCGCTCTTTTTCCAAAAACAGAGTATATAGGCTGAAGGTTTTAAAGGACGTCCCCTTCAGGGTATGACATGAAATGCTAAGCCCAGCTCCTGGGAAATGGTTTGCTGCTTCACAAGGATCTCAATCTGAGCCATTGGAGGAGAGATTTGTACACCATGAAATTATTGGGAGGGAGAGTGGGCAGGGAATGGCATGGAGATACAACCTCACACATTTTTATACCTACATACTGATGAAACACAAACAGTATTCCCTGGTCACTACTGATTCTGTTTCTGAGAATTCGAATCTGCTATAGCAATAACCAACCAAATCCAAATGGGTTCGGGGTAAAAGATGGGATGTCTCTTCTCTTGTCTAATTGTGTGACTTGTCCCAATAAGCAGATTGTTCTCTGTTAGGGAAGTGAGTGAACTCCTTCAGCCCCAAGACACCCATTCCATTCAAAATGCCTGACACAACCTTCTGTCCATCCACCAAACCACTTTTCATATTTCTTTTTTTATTTTTTATTTTGGCTGTGTTGGGTCTTCGTTGCTGCACACAGGCTTTCTCTAATTGCGGCGAGCAGAGGACACTCTTCGTTGCAGTGCGCGCGCTTCTCATTGCGGTGGCTTCTCGTGTTGTGGAGCATGGGCTCTAGGCGCGTGGGCTTCAGTAGTTGTGGCACACAGGCTCAGCAATTGTGGCGCACGGGCGTAGCTGCTCCACAGGATGTGGGATCTTCCCGGACCAGGGCTCGAACCCGTGTCCCCTGCATTGGCAGGTGGAGTCTCAACCACTGAGTCACCAGGGAAGTCCCTCACTTTTCATATTTCTTTTCAAATCTAAATCACAGGCTATCCATCACCCACAAGTGTCTTTCCAAACTACTGCAAACTTTTCGGCAAGCATTGAATCAGGGATGAGATTTAGGAGGGAAAAGAGGTATTTAATTTACATGCAGTGTATTGAAGGGGTTGTAATTGAGAAGTCCTTTAAAATGAACATCAAGAGCAATCGCAGGAGATGCTATAAAGAGGGACCCTAACTTCCCCCATCCCCATTCCTTTATCTTGTCATTATTAGGGTTGAACTGGACAGACTATACATAAGCTTCCAGGGAGCTTATGTCTCCTTCCCTGAGTCACTGCCCTGCCTCCTTTTACTGATGCCCCAGAATGGAAGTGAGATGGCAATTGTCCCAATTCCCCATTTCTAGAGCTCTGTAAACTCTCCTTTAGAAAAACCTTTAAGCATTATCTTAGCTCATGTGCACAGATCTAAAGATCAAGTATTACATCATGTTGTAGACCAATATGTCCGCAGTATAAGCTTTGCTCAGAGAGTGACAGGTTCCTGGCAGTGTGTTGGAAGACTCACTGGATTATCAGTAGGATTATGTTTAGCTCTAAGGAACACAGACAAACCCCAGTTCACTTAGAATTTAGACCTTATATTCTAGATGGACTATCTAGCCTGAATTTGCAGTTTTCAACTCACATATCTAAGGACATGAACCTTGAAGGTAGTTGCTCTTCTGGTTTGTGTGACCAACTTCTCTGCTTCTCTTTCCTTCTAATACCTCCACATGATTGGTCACCAAGCTAAAAGGAGGTATGACTGAGAGGTCAATGAGCTAAAACCTCCTACCAGAGTTATCCTCCAAAAGGTAGAGATCTGGGACACATAGCAGGTGTTCAATAGACCTGATTTGGACATGAACCAATGCAATGTGGATGTCAGCCAGCTGTGGGTTTCCCATCATCCTCCAAATTTATATCCAGGTAAAATACCTTCAAAGGATTTTTCAAGAAGATCCAAAAGGGGGCAGGAGACAGGAAAGAAGAGACAGGATGTAATTTAGAACTAGAAAGAAACTTAGAGTGCATCTAGTCCAATCGCATCATTTCACTATGAGGAAATGAGGCCCAGATTGATGAAAACCTGTCCAAGGACTCTGTGCTTATAAGGCCAGAGCTTAGAACATACTCCAAGTCCCATGACTATTAGGCTAATGTTCTTTTCCACGATGCAGTTTACCAAGCCCAAGAATAGCTCCGACTCTTACCCTCAGACTATCCTCCAGCTGTCCATGATGACAAAAATTCAGAACACTTGGCATTGTGAACTGAAAGGACCACTGCTTTTAATGTCAGGCCTGGGGTCAAGTCTAGCTGTGCGGAACTTCCCAGGAAGTTACCAGCAACCTTTCTGAGCTCCTGTTTTCTTATTGGTCAAGTGGGGCTAATACTTGCCTTTGGTGCCTGTCTGAATTCTTGTGAAAGTCAAAGGATACAGGGAATGTGAAACTGCTGTGAAAAGTGTTAAGTGTAATGATTCTCAAATTCCACTGACGTTACAGAGCACCACCTGAGGGGACGAGAGAGAACACCTGCTAAAAGTTTCCCCATCTTAACAGATATGGAAGTAAGTCAAGACCACTTCCCAGCAGCTCTGGGAAGGAAGGAAGGAAGACTGGAGGGGAAAGGATGAGAAAAAATCCTGATATCATGGTATCAGTAGGGTGACCAACTATCCTGGTTGTCCCGATTTTAGCACCAGAAGTCCCATGCCCTGGGAAACCCCTCAGTCCCAGGCAAGCTGGGAGAGTTTGCCACCCTAAAATATAACACTATTTAAAAAGCTAAAATGTGAGTCACTAGGACATTATATTCACTCACAGAAAATTAAAAACGTGTCAGTTATGGGCTTCCCTGGTGGCGCAGTGGTTGAGAGTCCGCCTGCCGATGCAGCGGACACAGGTTCGTGCCCCGGTCCGGGAGGATCCCGCATGCCGCGGAGTGGCTGGGCCCGTGGGCCATGGCCGCTGGGCCTGCGCGTCCGGAGCCTGTGCTCCGCAACGGAAGAGGCCACAGCAGTGAGAGGCCCGTGTAACGCAAAAAAAAAAAAAAAAAAAAAAAGAGAGGCAGGGGAAGAAGATTAGAACGTGTCAAGGAATACAACCGTATAACCCTTCTGCTCTACCCAGCCAGCTACTGCCCTGCGTCCTGGCTGCCTGTGTGCAAAGGTTAAGCATCTTGGCAGTATCCAACATGTTACTTAATCTCACATTTTGCCCCCATTCTTCTAAAAACTACTGAGAAAGGCAGCAGGTTCCTGACAACCCAGAATAGCTCTGACATCTATTGTTTTGAACGTGCATTTTCAAAATGCAAGATAGTAAAAGGCATTGTTTCAACTTTATTCCAATTGGCTTTTCTGGTCAAGGGCCTTTAAAGGACCAGTTCTCTTGGCCAAGACTGGAAAGGATGTCATATTTGATATTCTAAACTATTCATACCAAGTTCTGAACTAGGAGTGGGCAGCCTGCCTGAACATACACCAATTCTGAAATCTATTCCAAAGAGGTAATTTTGCAGTCAGGAGAATAACTTCTTTCGAACTGTGTGCAGAAAGCATACCAAGAAAAATGAGAGGCTTTGGAAAACTTCTGGTGTGCAACCACATTTGGAGGTTTTACCAAAATATTTATTCTGGTTCCTCCATCTCTCTAGAGCAGATTTTTGAACATATGGCTTAAGGACACTTTTTCTATCTTTCTGTCTCCCTCACCATTTTGTATTCCAGTTTTGTAAGTAGAGACACATATGAAAATGATACGTGGTTTTTTCCTTACAAAATATGGGGAAAATTAGAAAATAAAATACACTAACAAGTGGCATTCCTGAAGGACTTATATAAAAAGTTTGCAGTGAACTCTACTGGTATACAGTGACAATGAGCACCTGAGATTTTTGTCCAGCATTATTCTTTCCATGACCCTTTTAGATCCCATGCAATTATGCCCATGTGGGGCTAAAAATAGTTTTAAATTCTGATGAGGTATAAAAGCAGGATAAAATGACAGGCATGGTACACTTAATACAATAATCGATAGTACCTCATACTTCTGTACTTTCAAATCTCCTTGAGAAAAATGATCTATATATACCAGAATGGAGTACTGGCTGGGAGAGGATGAAGAGGGCCCTATTTGTCCATGATGAATTCCAAAGACCATAAGACATCATTTGTCTTTAAAAATAAATCCAGTCGGGCTTCCCTGGTGGTGCAGTGGTTAAGAATCCACCTGCCAATGCAGGGGACACGGGTTCGAGCCCTGGTCCAGGAAGATCCCACATGCCGCGGAGCAACTAAGCCTGTGCGCCACAACTACTGAGCCTTCATGCCACAACTACTGAAGCCTGCATACCTAGAGCCCATGCTCCGCAACAAGAGAAGCCACCGCAATGAGAAGCCCGCGCACCGCAACGAAGAGTAGCCCCTGCTCGCTGCAACTAGAGAAAGCCTGC
>NC_041233.1:13837286-13855013 GCF_002837175.3 Physeter macrocephalus | reverse complement strand
GAAAGCCTGCGTGCAGCAACGAAGACCCAACACAGCCAAAAATAAAAATAAACAAAATAAATAAATTTTAAAAAAGAAAAAAACGAATATAAGGTTGCATTGTTACATTATAAAAAATAATAACAAATCCAGTCACATTTATACACTACACATTTCATCATCGGTCATAAGTTTATGATATGTTTTGAAAAAGAGGTGTTCTGTTATGTTTTATTTTTTTTAACATCTAAGCTGTGGCTTATTTCTGTGGATGAAATCCTATGCATGTTCCGGGCCTGTGTATCTTCCTGTCTGTCTCTACGCAGTCTCCCATTAAGAGCACTGGCTACAAAATGAGAATACTTACTATGTGCCAAATCCTAAGGATTTTACAAATATTAACTTAATAAACTTAATTAATATTAAGAATAGTAAGTACTATTCTTATCCCCATTATACAGATGTGGAAATTGCGCACAGAGAGGTTAAGCGACTTTCCCAAGGTCACAGAGTTAGTAGGTGCTGGAACTAGGATTCAAAGCCAGTGGGGCCCCTGGTCTTCACTACCACCACTCCAGCCCATACCATTTGCTGCCTACACTCCATACATCTGCTGTTTTCTCGTCCTTCGGTCCCTCAAAGGCTCTTGACAGCCTGTGTCTTTGGACACGTTTTCTTTGCCTACAGAACTCTTCCCTGCTGCCGCCTTCTCATCATTCCCCTCTGAGCCCAAATGCCATGGACTTAGGAGGCCGTACCTGCACCTCCTCAAAATTTAAGTGACTCTTCCCTGTCATTCTCTCTCTCTCTCTCTGTTTCTTGCTAACATTTTTCATAGCATGCATCACGATTTGTCATTGTTTTCATTTCTTGCTGGTTTCTATCAGACCTTCCCACTACCACATTCTCCACAAAAGCATTGCCTGTCTGGCTCACCAAGTACACTACCTGCCTCATAGAAGCCAATAAAGAGTCACTGAATGAATGAATGAAAGAACGAATGAATATTAAAGAAATCTCTATGTACACAGTCTGGACAAATAGCCTAATTGGGACAACTTTCAGGCTAAAATGAAGCTATATCCAGGTGCAGGATCAGGAAAAGAGGTTCCGGATCAGGTTTACTAGAGATGAATGAATGAATGAATGAAAGAACGAATGAATATTAAAGAAATCTCTATGTACACAGTCTGGACAAATAGCCTAATTGGGACAACTTTCAGGCTAAAATGAAGCTATATCCAGGTGCAGGATCAGGAAAAGAGGTTCCGGATCAGGTTTACTAGAGCAAGTGCTTCTCATATATTCCATGAATGTGGGATGAGTCCAATCTCAAGACCTTTCAGATATCCATCTCCTTGAAAATGGTGTAAGAGTCATGACATAGCATTCTATGTCAACTGCCAATAGCTGCCCGGACATGCACCAAGCAACTGGTAAACTCAAATCTAGAAGTAAGAAGGCTAGGCAGGATGGGAGCCAATCCTGCAGCCCCTACCCTCTTGTACTGTATGTTTCTGCCTTAGAGTCTAACTTTTATGTACAGCCTATCTAAAAGTTTGGTGCTACAAAGACAATTAGGTCCCCAATTATTTCTGTCCACCTCAGAACGATGCTAAGACTATAAAGTCTTACTTTTCAAAGCACTATTACATAATTATCTGAGCTTCCAAACTGAATAGCCACTAGTCCAGAGTTATGCTGGGTAGAAATTCCTACTCCCAATGACCAGTGTTACAGGTCTTGCCCGAGATCAGAGGTCCCTTTACCTAGTTTCCATTCCAGCACTCGAAAGAAGAAGTTTCTTAACTGCAGGATCCGTTTGCTCTCAGAGTATGCCACAAAGCCATGCCACCACTCTGCCTGGGCAAAACCCAGTCTGTATCAGTCAGGGTCATGGCAAGAAACAGATGGGACACTCAAACTCGGTAATTTGAAGAGAATTTAATAAGGTAATTGTTTATAAAACTATGGGCAGGGTCTAAGATAACAAAAAAAAAAGGGGGGGGGGGATGGTACAGTATTCCAGAAGTAGCAATAGTGGGGTATGGTTACTACCACTAGACATGAAAGTCAAGAGGAGCCAGTGGTTCCCGGAACCAGATTCCAGAACAATTAGCTGTGGGGAGTGGGTGTATGGATTAGGCCACGTGACAAGGAGTTGCGGCCTTCGGAGGAGGAGTGCAGACAGCCTGCGGTGACCTAGGTCAGCAAGAGACAGAGGAATAAATACCCCAGCTCACTCCTACTCAGACCACCCCACTGATCCAACCCAACTGGAAGCTGAAGTCTAAGAAAATGGTATGACTCAAGGATGTGACCAACAACCTTTTCCCCTGTGAGCTGCACCATACAGCATCACACAAGAGTGGTCCTCCACCGAACAGGTTTTGGCAAATGCTGGAGAAGGTGACCTCTGTTCTCTCGGCTCCGGCATTCTGTGACTCTCACCAGTAATGAGCACGAAGGCATAGGACATATGCAGCCAGAAGTCAAGTCACGGCACTGTCACCCTGTGTTAACTGACATTATTACACAATTACAGCAAGACCCACGATTCAGGATGCAGTCCTTGGCCACTGGATTAACAACTGTGGAGAGGCTAAAAGAAAAAAAGGTGGGGGGTGGTTTTTTGGAAAAAATAGCGAAATTCATCCAAATTTCTTTTTTAAAGGAGGCTGGAGGTTACTGAGAATTCACAAGAACCTATTAATTGCCTTCCCAGAATCATGATTGTGACAAGAGGTTCATACCAGATGCTCCTAAATATAATGAGACTAATTTGTAAATGTTCCCATGATGCACTAATTCTGAAGGAGCTCGCTGTCAGAGGAAAGTTTCTCCTGATCTCGGTTAATGACCTCCTTACCTCGTGAAGCATGAAGATTGATAGATCTTGTAATTTTATCCCCCTTAATTTAACTGCAGATGCTATTCTTGGGCAACTTGGTGATCACAAGATTTGAAATATTGATAAGAGTCTATAGGATGGCAGTAAAGAAAGAGCGGTTTTTAACAGACTGTGAAGGAACTTACAGCTTGTTAAAGAAAACTGGCTGCAGCTCAAAAATGCATGGGAAACTGACAGAGTGGGAAGCATTTAAGATAGAGTCAAGGAAATAAACCATAAAATTTATATTTATGAAGCCAGCGATGCCAAATGAGCAACAAGAACCAATGTGGCTGACTGTCGAGGGGAAGACATATATAACAGCAGAGAAGCAAGGAATATTAGGAAAATAAAAATGCACGTGTACACTGCAATATTTCAGCAGCTCGACATCTGCAGCTAAGAATTGTTGGGAACATTCCCGCTTTGGAGGCAGCTCTGCCTCGGTTGGTGATGGACTGCCCAGCACCTAAGCCATCCCAGC
Organism: Physeter macrocephalus; assembly: GCF_002837175.3. Taxonomy (NCBI): domain Eukaryota; kingdom Metazoa; phylum Chordata; class Mammalia; order Artiodactyla; family Physeteridae; genus Physeter; species Physeter macrocephalus. Next base: position 13,851,660 of record NC_041233.1, on the reverse strand, counting down.
ACCTGGAAAGGGCATTTACTGGGGATCCCTACACATCCCCAGGACCCTGCTCCCCTCATTCTGCCACCAGGCTGGCTCCTGCGACATCTGTACATCAGAAGAGCCAGCTGTCGCGTTAGGAGATTCAACTGCACAACCTGCAGGGCTGTGAACATAACAGCCTTTGTGAGAAGAAGTCCTTAGAGTGTAAGAAAATGCATTTTGTGCAGAATACGTTTCTTTTGGGCATTGTCCGGTGATGCTGTCGTTTTCTTCAAGCTATAAGCCGACCCTCATCTACAGGGGTATTATGACGCCCAGCCAAGAAAGGAAAAAATTTTTGACGATTATCAGTTAAATTCCTTGCCATTCTACTGAGATAGACAGTATTATCTCTATCTGAGAGATGAAGAAAGCAAAACAGAGAGAGTTTCAGCAATGGCACTAGCCAACCGAGCAGTGGGGAGTCACCGTTGCAGCCAAGAGGGAAAGAACCTGTGTGTTCTCATAAATTTTGAAATCATTACCCCTAGAACCTGAGAACAAAGGGATTAAAAGTGGTACCTTGAAAAAAAAATAGTACCTTGAGCTCTTTCTCCAACTGACTTTACTCATTTCTATGGACTATTCCTTAACTACCAGGAAAGGAAAGTAGAAGAGGAGTTATATTGATAAAATAAAATATGGAGGAGAGGGAGGAGAGATTGTTGGCATCAAAGACAAAGAGTCGAACTGGTAGTTACAGCCCCGGCTCTGTACCGTGGAAAACTCTGTGGCTGGAGCTCTTGGGGAAAGTGGTTTAGATCTGCTCAGAGAGATGAAATAGAATGACATCTCCTGAAGGTAGGCACCATAACACAAAGACAACACCCTGGGCTGAAAGGGCACCGGGCTGGGATTCTATCCCAGTTCTGCTATCCTCAAGGTCTGAATGACAGTGAGCTAACTGCTGAGGTGCCTTCTGGATCTGAGGCTGTTTGCCAAAGAATGGAAGTCCCCTCCCTCTCTGTCTGCAATCCCTCCATCTCTCTGTTCATAAGTGAAACATACTTAAACCAAATGGCCTAGAAGAACTGAGCTTTTAGAGAGAGGCTCCCTTCAGACACCTGACAAATCAGCTTCCTACGGTTTCTGTTAAGCCAGAACCCATACTCAGCAGCATGATAAGCCCCCTGGATCGCAACCGATATTTTCCATCTTTCTAAGTTCTTTGATAACTGAGCTCCTGTCTGTCATGCCTCTGGGGTCACAAGTTGCCTGAAAAGGGCTCAGGGTGAAAGTTCTCAAACTTCCTGAAAAATCAAGACCAAGGTGCTACAACATAGAAGCACTCTCTGAAATGCAAACCCTCTACTACCGTAATGGAGTCCGAGTATCTACTCCATGTACCAGAACTCACAATAAATACAGTTGATGGACTATTTTTGTCAATCTGTTTCCTTTAAGTTCTGAATGTCTTGGATTCAATATTAGAGGTTTCCTTTGTTCCCTTGTAAGAGCCACTGCCTGACAAGCAGAGAGAAAAGTACAGTGACATGTTTTTATAGAACATATCACCAAAGTCTTATTATGAAGCTTGAAGCATTAGGTTTTTGAATATATATTTTAAATAAATAGGAAAGTAATCAGGGGCTCTGAACAATTGTAAAATTAGAGGTTCCAACATTATTCTAACAGATGGCATCCTGCTTTGTGTTACCATGTTAGAGATAGCAACAGTCTCCATTATACAGAGATATTCTTCAATTGTGTGATCTTCATAATAGGGATTAAGGAAAGGGTATAAATGCAGTAACTTAGCAGACCTTATTGTTGGAAGGTGCTCATTGTCTTCTAGCTTGCAGCATGATGCTGCTGCTTAAAAAACATTTCCCTGCTGTTTTTTAGCAGCAGGGAGAATACAACACATTGTTGTTAAGGTTGTTGATTCTAACTAGCTTTCATTAGGTATAAAAACCCATAAAGAATCAATAAACACTTTGTGTTTTTCTAAAGAGCATTCAAGGGTGGGGACTGTTAATGTGTTCATTATATCCAAACAGTCTGACCCAAGAGAAATAATGAGGAAAAAGATGAATAGAAAATGGAAAATAGTCTCCGTTAGTAATGCTTTCCAGGCAGTAAAGCATTTTAAGTCAATAACTTGCTTACTACTTATAGGTCAGCACAATATTTTTAAAATTCCCTTACGTAATAGGCCATCTATGTTTAATGGGATTTTCTGCACAAATATTACATAATCCCTAACAGAGCTATTAGCTGTTCATGGCAACTGTCCATCTTGATTCAATTCTTCTAAGCTAGCCTTACCCATCCCCAGATGACAAGGCTAGTAGCCAATTAAAAAACTGCTATGGCTTTTTCAGCTCTATCTCAGCACTGCCTATTGACCCTGCAAAGCCTATTACAATGCTACAAACATGTCAGGTGCTCAATAAATGCTTTGTGTATAGAAATGAATCCGCTCCGATAACTGTAGTTTATTTTCTCAAAATTACTTGCTGGTAGTAAAGCTGGATTCAAAGGAAAACTATCTGTGGAAACTGGACTGAGACAAACTGGACTGAAACTCATTGTTTATTATTCTAATCATTTTTAAGAAGACAGATCCTTTTGAGAAACTGATGGAGGTAATGAGCTCTCTCCCCAGAAAAATGCACATGTGCACATACACATCTGAGTTTACATACAGGTTTGGGTGGTTCCATTAACCTTTTAAACGATCATAGGTTCCAGGTTAAAAATCCCTGACCTCTCAAAGCAATAAAATGGTCACAGAAGCACCTTGATTCACGTGACATCAACTCTATTGATATGTACTAGATTAGATATGAGCAAATGACAAAAACCTTCATAGTGTTATACAATGCAATTTTAAGAACATCCATTGTATGTATATTACAGGGCATTCAAATTGTGGAGCCTGGGACTTCCCTGGGGGCGCAGTGGTTAAGAATCCTCCTGCCAATGCAGGGGACACGCGTTTGATCCCTGGTCCGGGAAGATCCCTCATGCTGTGGAGCAACAAAGCCCGTGCGCCACAACTACTGAGCCCACGTGCCACAACTACTCAAGCCCACGCACCTAGAGCCTGTGCTCCGCAACAAAACAAGCCACCGCAATGAGAAGCCCGCACACCGCAAAGAAGAGTAGGCCCTGCTCGCCGCAACTAGAGAAAGCCCGCGTGCAGCAACGAAGACCCAACGCAGCCAAAACTAAATAAATTTATTTAAAAAAAAAAGCAAATGTGGAGTCTGATTATTTGCTTCTCAGAAATTTTTTCAAGCTACCTAAGACAGTAAGCATCTTGAAGCCAGGGCGTCCATGTCTTTGAAGTCACAGTCTCTGCCATACGGTTGGCCTTTGGTGAGAATTCGTTGTTGTGTGTTGGATGAACACATGGCTCCCTTGCAGTTTCTGTAAATAGCTTTGCTTCATTTAAGTCCTGGCATTTAGGTCATTAAAAGCTTGCGTGAATATGCAAAAAGCCTCTGTCAATTGAAGATTACTCAGAAAAGAAGATAAAGTGTATCTCAAACTGTAATGTGAGTCAATGGGAAAAGTGATTTACTTTACAAAAATGAAATTTACACAAAACTAGTGCATAAATCAAGATCTCCTCTCTCACATGAATAATTTGAGTCACCTAGTATAATTTATAGCCTTTGTCATGAAACCAATTAAAAACCCTATTCCAGTTTTAGTGTATCTTCTGTGAAAGCTAGCGCGAATCCCGATGCAGGAAACTTGTCTCAATTGCAAAAATTATTTTTTCTGGAGTAAGGGATGTGAGCTCTTCAAACATCAGGCATTTTTCGTTTTGCCTTTCTTTTTTAGCTCTTTGCTGAGACAAATTTTGAAGTTTGCTAGATCACTGTCACAAAGAATTCTCTTTATGGGAAGGTAATACAGAGCTAGTGGCTTCAACTAAGGAAACAAATAGCATATTGAGGGGGATTACTTCATTCTTCTTCTGGAAATGGTAGAAAATTCCAATCTTCTGATTAGCGGAAAACATTCATGAGAAAGGATTTTTTCTTACTCCAAGCAGGAACACCTTATTACAGCGCAATCCCTTTTACCAATAAGCCTCTCAGCTATGAGGTGCCAAACTGATTATCCAGGAATTTAGCTTCCTCCATTTATTCATTAGTTTCCTGAGGCTGCTATAACAAAACACCACAGACTGCGTGGCCTGAACAACAGAAATTCATTTCCTTACAGTACGGGAGACAGGGAGTCCAAGATCAAGGGGTCAGCAGATCTGGTTTCACCTGAGGCCTCTCTGGCTTACAGACGGCCTCCCTCTTACAGCCTCTTCACATGGTTGTCTCTCTGCACACCCCCCTATGTCTCCCCCTCTCCTTGTAAGGACAGTGATCCTATTGGATTAGGACCCCACCCTATTGGCCCCATTCTAATTCAATCACCTCTATAAAGACTGTATCTCCAAGAATGAAATAGTGCCATGTGCTGCAACATGGAGGGACCTAGAGACGATCATACTGAGTGAAGTAAGTCAGACAGAGAAAGACAAATACCATATATCACTTAAATGTGGAATCTAAAAAATAGTAACACAAATGAACTTACTTACAAAACAGAAACAGATTCACAGACTTAGAGAATGAACTTACGGTTACCAGAGGGGAAGGGGTGGGGAGGAGGGACAGATTGAGAGTTTGGGATTGACATGTACACACTAAAAACAAAAACAAAAACAAAAAAAAAAAAACAAAAGACTATCTCCAAATACAGTTACATTCTGAGGAAATGGGACTTCAACATATGAATTTGGGGGGAGACACAATTCATCCCATAGTGCTCCAGAATCCAGGAATCTGACAGCTCGCCCTCTCATAGCCCTGTGTTCACTGACCACCTCTAGCTACACTTTACTTTCCAAGGATCAGGCTTAGAATCCCAAGACTTCTTTCTGGCCCCAGGGCCCACAGTGTCTCTGATGCTATTACAGATTCACTTCTGCTTACCTTCTTACTGCTGCCATAGTTACCAAGGACCAGGAAAAAGAGTTCTATGTAGAATTCTGAGGGACTTCTTTCTTCTACTTGACTGTGTATATGTATGTGTATGTACTCTTCTCAATATAAAAAAACAAACCTCTAGTCCCTTGTTTGAATTTAAGCATCAATGAATCAATGACAATAATTCCACTTACATCTGTGTAGAACTCTACATTAAGAGGAGAACTGTGGAAGAAAGTCTAACAGAAGTGACAAAAGGGACAGTCAGACAGAGGTAAGAGAACTGTGAGAGAATGATGCTAAAAGAAGAAAGGAGGAGATTCAAGAGTTGATAGATGCTTTGAGGGATACTGACCAATAAAAGATCAGAGAGCTTGGAAATTAAGAAATAACTGATAATCTTAAGAACAGCTGCAGTGGAGTGAAGCCAAATTTTGGAAGCCAAATACAACTGGTTGGGAGTTGAATAAGAAGTGGTTAACGGGGCTTCCCTGGTGGCGCAGTGGTTGAGAATCTGCCTGCCAAGGCAGGGACACAGGTTCGAGCCCTGGTCTGGGACGATCCCACATGCCGCGGAGCAACTAGGCCCGTGAGCCACAATACTGAGCCTGTGCGTCTGGAGCCTGTGCTCCGCAACAAGAGAGGCCGCGACAGTGAGAGGCCCCCGCTGGCCACAACTACAGAAAGCCCTCGCACAGAAACGAAGACCCAACACAGCCAAAAATTAATTAATTAATTAATTAATTAATTTTTAAAATATATTAAAAAAAAAAGAAGTGGTTAACAGAAGAGTGAATATGAGACAACAACAAGTAGCTTGAAGGGTGGCTGCGGGAACGTGGAGGGCCGAGAAACCAGTTTGTAAGGATGGGTGAACACGGTCCTAGGCTAGGACAGGGAGAAAGGGCAAAGAAATTGATAATTAGACTGAGGGAGAATCTGACAAATGAAGCAAGGTTTGGGGAGAAGAAACGGCATCCAAGAGATAAAGCACAGACAAGGAAATAACAAGAAGTTGCTAATAAAGTTAGTAAAAAAGAAAGCCCACATCCATCCTTCATAGGGCACATCAGGAAAGGATAATCGTCAGCACGGCCGAAAGGAGAGGCATCTATGCCTCTCCTGGGGTTGGTAAAACCACACAATTTCAGTAGTTCCCATTCGATGCCCATTTGAGATACATGACATGTTTCAGATGGCAGCTGGGAAAAGGAGGCCTTTAGGGATCTGGGCTCATGTTCAAAACATCATTTTGCTGAAAAAAATCAATTAAGCGAAGAGTCAATTCACCAAATTTATCAGTTTATTTAAATTTTATCTTAACTGTAAGTGTACAGCAATCAGTATTGGATGAGATTTAACAGATTTTTGAAGATTTGGGGGAAGTTTTTGCTGACTGATTTTCATTTGCTCTTCATACCACCCTTACAAAAGCCTTGTAAGCCACCCTTACAATCATGGAGTGCTTTAATCTCATTATGAGCATAGCTAATATCTAGAAAAGTGTATGTAAATACCGGGAATCAAAATGTCAGTGTTTCCTAAGGAGGGTTTTGTCTTGCCCACTCTTTGCCCTATTTAAGGCTGTCTGGCCAAAATATTCAAGTAGAAGAGCCCACCTATGTTGTTATCATAGCAATTAGTCGCCGAAACTTAAAATATGGTATAGCTGCTCTTATTGCTTCATAGTTACTTTTTCCGCCCCCCAAAAAGCACAGTATTCCCGAGATGCGAAGGGTCAGTGAACATCTCAGCTACTGAGTAAAACTCATCACAGGGAATTGTCCCGAGTTCCGCCTCTAAAAGCTCTGCCATGGCCTTCAAAAGCTATAATTTTTTAAAGTATATGTCTGTCCATCACTTAGTGCAGAGCTATGTTACTTGGGCTTTTTATGACAGCTGGAAGAGGCAAGTTCAAGATTTGCTGTAAGGCTACCAGGAATCTAGGGCAGCATCAGCCACAGGATCGCTAGGGGACCTGTGATTCCAAGGCCAGGATGTGTCATCAGCTGCACAGAAAACTGGCTCACTGGAGCCAGAAAAGACTTGTGCAAGAGTGGCCACCTAGGGACACTCTTAACTAATATATTATGTGACCTCTCCATCACAATTTTGTATTTAGATTTAATGTAGTTTGACTTTGAAGTCCTAATCACATGGTCCTTTATAATAATTCCATCTAAGTAGCCTTATTTTCTTTCCCATCTTTGAATGGTTCCAAATTCCATTTTCTGCAACTGTCAACAAGTCTATGCCTTTGGAATGCTTTACATAGTAGCTAAACATTTATTTCCTAAAAGACTGATACGAAATATACAAGTGCCAAGATAAATTTTATTGGGGCCAAAAACATACTTCTTTTTAATGAGAGAATAACAAATTGGATTATATAAGCATCTTTCGAGAGGCCTTTAGGGATGAGAGAGGATACCTTCTGACCCTTGCATTTTGATCTACGGCCTCATAAGGAACCTGGTGCACAGCCCAGAGTCAAATGCTGAACCTCACTCACAAAGTCAGCCACAAAACACGTAGATAGGACAGCTCTCCATAGTGGTTAAAAACTGGAGTCATGTTCCGACGTGTAAGTTCTGGTCAGCAATAGGTTCAGATCACTTATTACTTAATATGTGACAAGTTATTTAATCTCTTTCTGCCTTTGTTTTATCTTTCATGAAATTAGGTGGGAAATGGATGAACTTGAGTATGTGTGGTATATATGCATATACTTTGCACATAATATACACTCAATAAATGTTAGCCCTTTTGTACACAATGGAAAAGTTTATAGATGGCAACTTGGGATCACACATGTTACTTTGCAAATTCTTCTGTTTTTGCTTTTCACAAGGCAAGTCTAAAAAGTTGAACTTAAATTAAATGCTATTGTTTCTCCGATACAGAATTTATTCACCCATTCAAGAAATACTTATGGGGGGGTGGGGGAGGGATGGATTGGGAGTTTGGGGTTAGCAGATGCACACTATTATATATAGGATGGATAAATAACAAGGTCCTACTGTATAGCACAGGGAACTATATTCAATATCCTGTGATAAACCATAATGGAAAAGAATACATATGTATAACTGAATCACTTTGCTGTACAGCAGAAATTAACACAACATTGTAAATCAATTATACTTCAATTTTAAAAAAAGAAAAGAAAACATTATTGAGTGAATACTATATGTCATGCTTTGTGCTAAGGTGTAATAAAAAAAGAGTGAAAAATAAAACCTGTGTGGTCTCTACCCTCGAGGAGTTTACAGTCTTAACAGGGAACAGTTCAAACTATAAATAAAACACAGTTAGAATGGGTGTGATGACAGGAAGGAGAAGAAGAGATGTAAAACAGATGTAATATTCAAAGTTTCCATCAGTTTAAACCTGCGCTTATGATAGGTGGCAACCAGAATCGCTGCCAGGCAAGAAGAGAGGTATTTCCTTCTCTACACTAAAGGATATCCTCAAAGACAATTAATCATGTAAAGAGTTAGTCTCCTTTAATACACTTCATATGTTGAGAGAGCTATAGCAGGATTCACCTATCTCACTGGAGAGTGAACTATTAAGCAATGAAATCTTTGCCTAAAAGAAAAATCCAAATAGAGAAAAAAGTGGGGGTAATAGGTCATGAAAAATGGGGGGAGGGAAATTAGGAGAGAGTAGAAAATACTCCCCCTGACTGCTGTCCATGCTCAGTCTTCTCTGCCCTGGAGCCATGTCCCTGTGCTACATTTACATCCTCATGGGCAGCTAGGAGGGCTGAAAAGTACACTCCAAAGAGTCTCGGGGACTCCGCACCATTGACCCCCTTCAGTATGGACACCACAGAACTCACGTATCAGGGAGGCATCAATCCCTTGGACAGCTGTAACAGGCCTCTCCATGCCCAGATGAGAAACAGATTTGCACAAGCAGTGCTGGTGACCAACTGCCTCCATTTGCCTGGGGGCTGAGGCATGTCCCAGGAAGTGACTTTTGATGATAAAACTGGGACAGTCCCAAGCTAACCAGGACAGTTGGCCATCCTAACGGCAGGGAACTCTCACAAAGGCAGACGTCCGCTCTATACTCTAGAGGATCTTCAGTGTGGGACCCCTGGTAATGGAGCGTGGTGGTCAAATACGGGGGTCTCTGAGGTCAGAGGACGTGTGTTCAAATCCAGCTTTCACTTACAAGGTGTGCAACCTCAGACATTTTACTCTTCCTCTCTAGGTCTCAATTTCCTCCTCTGCAAAATAACGATGTGCTTCAGTTTGTTGTAAGGATTAAATAAAGTAATGGATGTGAAGCTTTCCACACACCACCTGGCACACTGGCAGCACATGGTATGTGTTATTACCTTCTCTACTTTAGGAAGCTCTCAACAAATATTTACTGAATGAACAAATACTTGCACGTACTTCTGAGGAGCCTGTCATGCTCTTCACAGTTACAAATGGTTTTTCCTCTGCAAGGCGGGGGGTGTGGGATAATGAATACAACACCGCCACTGCCCAGCCCCCCCATCCCACACCACCTCACAGCTCGGCGTATGCCCTCCTGCACTCCTCAGGATCCAGTCCTGTTCCTTGAGAGTCTCCACATCCCACCAAGCATGTCTTCAGCAGAAGGGCACTTCATTGTCCTGGCAATGGACAGTCACATCCTCTCCATCCCTCCATTGCCCTCAGCCCAGGAAGACAGGGCTACCTTGTAATCCTTGCTACATGGGAAATATTTGGTTAATTCAGCCGGGATCCAAGGAGTGAGCAGCAAATGAAGAAGACAGAGAAGAACACGTTGTGCTTTTTCAAGGGTGTGGGGAAATGGACAGCAGGAGCCAAGTCAAATCCGATCTTCCAGGAGAGAGAGGTTGGGTTCCATCGGTTGGCAGGCTGGCTCTGAACTGAACCAAAAATGACCAACATGGCAAAGAGTTCACTGCATAAATGAAGCAGCTGACATGTATTATATAAACAGTAAGTCTAATGAGAAGGCATTTTAGTTTCCAGAATAAGAGATTTCCGGACTCCCAGGGGAAGATGCAGGAGGGACAGAAAGAAATATTTAGAAAAAGTACAGAAAATACATTAATACTACCCATGAGCTTCAAAGAGTTGGAGACTTGTTCTTGGAGCATTTAAAAACTAAACTCAATAACCCCACCATGATTGTGATACCTACCCTTTGGACGGTCTCTCTCTCTCTCTCTCTCTCTCTCTCTCTCTCTCTCACTCACACACACACACACACACACACACACACACACACAGAGGCACTGTGATCCATGGTATCCACCAGAGTGTGTCATACATCAGGATGGATACCGGTGGACAAGAAAAGCTGGGAGCACTGGGTTACGAGACCAGAAATCTTCCTTTCAACCCACTGCACTTGTGACTGTGACAAATCATCCACTTCTTTGTCCTTTAGCTGCTCTAGCTGCACGAGGATTGCAGCCATTTCTGTTCACTTCTTCCACACTCACACACACACACACACACACACACACACACACACAGAGGCACTGTGATCCATGGTATCCACCAGAGTGTGTCATACATCAGGATGGATACCGGTGGACAAGAAAAGCTGGGAATCCATGGCTGGTGCACAGAGCACTGGGTTACGAGACCAGAAATCTTCCTTTCAACCCACTGCACTTGTGACTGTGACAAATCATCCACTTCTTTGTCCTTTAGCTGCTCTAGCTGCACGAGGATTGCAGCCATTTCTGTTCACTTCTTCCAAATAGGACACTCATCAAGTGGAGTGAGATCGCATGCACGGAGTCCCTCTTCAGAAGAGAACATATGCATACCCTCTATGATTAATAATAAAAACTGGACTCAAAGATTCTGTCAAGAAACCTTTGTTGAAAGGCCAGGAGAGCATAATTCCTCTGTAATGGTACCAGTCCTTTGTACTACCCAAGGCTTTGGAAATATGAAGATATTTTTAAGCAACAGGAGGTCACTGGCATATAATCATTCCCCACTAATATTTTCAAGAGCCTTGTTCAAGCTAGTTTTAACTTTATTTAAGTAACAAGTCGAGGCTTTAAAGTAGATATCAATGAAAGAAATCCCTTTCTGTAGTAGATATTATATAAGCTTATTCTTTCTTTATAAAGCATTAGTTCATATTGAAAGAAACAAGTGGTTTCTGATTACAAAGCACAGTGAAAAATACAACCATCATTAGATAGCATATGTTGAATAAATAACACTCAATCATGTGAGTTAGCCAACTACTGTGGATACAAATACATTTCTGAGTCATGCTGGCTATTAATCAGTGGTAAGAACAACGAACAGAATGAAAAATTTCATCCCAAGCCAACTATTGAAGTGTTGCACATAACATTCCCCATTCACTCTGCATATAATTAGTCATATTGCTAGCTTTGATAAGAGGGTTTGGTTTCCTATTATCTTTTCCGGTTTCTTGGATACTGAACGGTGTTCTGCGAAGGGACCAGAACAGCATCTGCTTTCAATTCTGCTTGTGATTTGAAACTTTGCTCACATGAAAGTCACACCTGGAATAAAAGGTGGAGCCATACTCTGATACTAGCGTATCTGGCCAGTTACAGCAAGTAAACATTGTCATCAGTAAAAAGTACACACAGTTTTCTGAATCACTGTGCCTCATGACATTCTTTTCGAAGAATGTCAACAGCATGGGGTCAATATTTCAACCTTCCAGAACAAGAGCCCAACTTACCACCTGATTGTGCTACTTAGACCTACTACTTATCCATAGCTCAGGCTGCTCTCTTGAGTGTTAGAGACCAGACAGAATCAGCAACCAGTCAATAATTATTAACAGAGCTCTCTTTCCACAAGCTGAGCCCTGACCTCGTCTGTCTGTGTTCACTTGAATGTGGCTCGTCTCTAAGACAACACAGTCTCCCTACTATCAAGGAGATTACGATCTAGTGGGGAATTTAAAACATATACTTGAAAAATTAAATAACCATGCAAAATGTATTATGGCTGAAGTATGAGAAATGTCAAAAAGCAGTAACTGATTAAATGCTAAATGAATGATATTGAGACCTGTAGTTTGCAAACTGTGCTCCAGGTAACCCCAGCTGTTCAGGTGACCCCAGTTGCTCAGGTGGGGGCAACTATCAAGGATGCAGCACAAAAAAGAGAAGCACCAAGTAAGTGGGGCTTCAGCTGAGCCCCCCATCCTGGTCTCCACCTCCACCAGAGTCACTCTCGTGCTTTTTGTTGTTTGTTCTCTGTTTTTGTTTTTCACTTTCTATAGCGGATCTTCACATACAATTCCATATCAAGAAAGGGGCTCAAATTAATTTTTTAAGATTCACTGATATATTTTTCAATGCCATAAATTTCAAAATCACATAGTGTCATCACTCTGAGTTGTGGTGGCACAAGGTTTCCTGGAGGAGGAGGACGGGAGACTTGCCAGATGCAGAGGACACAGATAGTTAGAAAGTTTCCAGTCTAATGGTTTATATAAGAACACTAAGATGCCTCACCAAGTGGCATTCCTCAGTCTAGATTAGCAAAGGAGACAGTGCCACTTGCACACAAGCTGCAGCGCAAGACAATGAGATGGGGATTTAAGAGGCCTCATCTTGGAGAGGAGCCATATCAAAATCCACACCAACAGTCATCAATTCATAGAAAGAATTCAGGTACACAGATGCAAGACCTATCGGAAAACTCAGTGGAGAACAAGTTTCCCAGTAAATGCGCAGAGCTGGACTGGCCTGACAGGGAGTCAGTGTGGGTGGGGCTCCTGGCCCAGCTAAGGCAAACATCAGAACCAGATCAGTTTTAGGAACTAAGAGTGACAGTCCTGGCTTGCTAGGAAACACTGCAATGGCAAAATATGAGGATGGGGTCCTCCTCTCCCAGAGATCATTTACCCTTGAATTGAGCAGGCACCCTCTGTACAGAGAGGTGAGCAGAAAAAGCTCTGAAAGATGTCCTGACACCATTTCTCTCTTCCCCTGACCATTAGACCTAGAAACCAGGAGGATATGAATTCTGCTGTTACTGTCTGAAGAAAGAGTTGTAAGAAGTCAAACACATTTCTCACAGCATTTGCAGTTAATAACAGAATTGGTGGGTACTACCTGAGCACAGGTAATACGTTTCTCTAGATTACACAAATAAAACAAAATAATATACAAACACATCACAGGCATTCTTGGGATGCAAGCACCAAAAAAAGGATAATTTAAGTATTAAAAAATTATTAGAAAACTAGAACAAATAATCCTAAAATTTATATGGAACCACAAAAGATCCCAAATTGCCAGGGCAATCTTGACAAGAAGAACAAAGATGGAGGTATCATGCCCCCTGACTTCAGACTATACTACAAAGCTATGGTAATCAAAACAGTATGGTACTGGCAGAAAAGCAGACATAGATCAATGGAACAGAATAGGGAGCCCAGAAATAAAGCCACACACTTATGGTCAATTAATCTATGACAAAGGAGGCAAGAATATACAATGGACAAAAGACAGTCTTTCAATAGTGGTGCTGGGAAAACTGGACAGCTACATGTTAAAGAATAAGATTAGGACATCTTCTCACATCATATACAAAAATAAACTCAAACGGATTAAAGACCCAAATATAAAACTGGAAAACATGAAACTTTTAGAAGAAAACATAGACAGTACACTCTTTGATATAAGACTTAGCAAAATTTATTTTTTTGGCTCTGTTTCATCAGGCAATGGAAACAAAAGCAAAAATTAACCAATGGGACCTAGTTAAACTTAAAAGCTTTTGCACATTGAAGGAAATCATCAACAAAGTGAAAAGACAGCCTACTGTATATGATAAAATATTTGCAAATAATATGACTGATAAGGGGCTAATACCCCAAATATATAGAGAGATCACACAACTCAATATAAAAACAAACAAACAACACAAGAAAAGTGGGCAGACATTTCTCCATATGTCTTTCCAAAGAAGACATACAGATGGTCAACAGGCACATGAAAAAATGCTCAGCATTGCTAATCATTGGAGAAATGCAAATCAAAACCACAATGAGATATCAACTCACACTTGTCAGAATGGCTAACTTCAAAAAGTCTACAAATAAGGACGTGGAGAAAAGGGAACCCTCGTACACTGTTGGTGGGAATGTAAACTGCTATAGCCACTGTGGAAAAGAATATGTAGGTTCCTCAAAACACTAAAAATACAATTTCTATATGATCCAGCAATCTCACTCCTGGGTATATATCTGAAGAAAACTAAAACTCTAATTGAAAAAGATAAGTGTACCGCAATGTTCATAGCAGCATTATTTATAATAGCCAAGATATGGAAACAACCTAAGTGTCCATCAACAGATGAAGAAGATGCTTTATTTATACACACACACACACACACACACACACACACACACACACACAC
>NC_041233.1:13808257-13835343 GCF_002837175.3 Physeter macrocephalus | reverse complement strand
CACACACACAAACACACACACACACACACACACACAGAGGAATACTATTAAGCCATTAAAAAAACAATGAAATTTTGCCATCTGCAACAATGTGGTAGATATCATGCCTAGAGAAATCAGAAAGACAAATATTCTATGTTATCACTTATATGTGGAATCTAAAAAAATAAACAAACAAATGAATATAACAAAACAGAATGAGACTCACGGACAAAGAGAATAAACTAGTGGTTACCAGTGGGGACAGGTAAGGGAGCAGGTGCATGATAGGGGTAGAGGCTTAAGAGATACAAACTACTATGTATAAAATAAATAAGCAACAAGAATGTATCGCACAGCGCAGGGAAATATAACTATTATTTTATAACAACTTTAAATAGAGTATAATCTATAAAAATATTGAACCATTATGTTCTACACATGAAACTAATATTGTAAATCAACTATACTTCCATTTAAAAAATTATTAGACGAATACAGGAGTTTCTTGTAGAATTAAAGATGATGAACCACCAACTCTCAGAATGGACAAGAACAAGGCTGAGATTTGGAAATCTCAGCAGCAGAAGCCCGAGGATCCCTCCCCTAGAAGCTGCCATTAAGGGTTCCAACTTGCTTCCATATGTGCATGACTCCAATCACATTTTTTCAAATTCCCAGGAAAGAAAGTATGATTGGCTGTTACCAAGGAGTTTCAATCTTTGATGTAATCATCTATGGCAAGGACAAAGGGTGAGGAGAATCAGGGGAACTCTGTGAGCTGGAAAGCCTCCCAGTGTGTGACTACTGCACACACCATCATTCACTGGTCTAGGAGTCCTGGAAAGAGACATCCAAGATGTACTGGAATATGATGAATTAGGTCAGTTATATAGAGTAGTCTCGATGACAGTGATTTTGAAAAATGGAAACAAAGCAAGTTTCTCTGCGTTAGACTGGTAGAGCCTAATAATGAAATGAGTGCTCCTCCAATGTGCTCTTATAGCATGACTGTGCTTACTGCATTAGTGTACACACTATTATAACCGCCTACTTACCTTTTTTCCCCCTACACTAGAAGCACCTCAAAGAGAGAGACTGTTTCCTGTTCATCTTTGCATCTCTAATTACCATACCGCAATTAGGTGATCAATAAACATTTCTTACATGTTAAATGAACATCATGCCTGTCAGACTCAGGATGGATGTAGCTATTGGTCAGACTCAGAAAAAGTCTGTGCTCTCCAGGCACGAATTTTGAGGAAAATAACAGGAGAATACAGAAAGATGTGACCCTTGATGAAGGACTCATGCCATGCACATGGTTGGGAAGCTAATTAGAAATCAGTTACACAGTTAGCTCCTGGGAAGCAGATCTCTACAACACAGACTGAAGCAAACAAGCCCCTAGAGATAGCCCTGGTCAGTGACCATCACAGCCCCTAAGGCAAGGCCTGGCCGATCTTATCTAAGGATGGGGCTGTTATCTTCAGACAGGTTCTGCAATGTCAAATGCTGGGTCCTCCTTTATGTACTCTTCTTCTTCTAAAGGCCTTTCCTAAAAGCGGAGAAGCAGATGGGGGTGAGATGTGGAGGGAGGCTGTGTGCTTCCCCTTGAGCCCCATCCTCTGTTGAAAGAGAAATAGTTAACAGCTCACTTTCTGTATAACCCACCCCTAAACTGCTAAGGAAAACCTGATTTCAGGCAGTTTTATTATACCTCCTACTCCCCAGGGAGGTTTCTTCCACTCTAGAGGAGAGAAGCTTTCCTCTTCTAAATCAAGAGTCCAATTAATCAGAGGACCTCCCACCTCCCATGGAATTCAATGATGGCAAAACCATCTCCAGTCCAGCTATCACTGAGGCTCACTAGAAATCACTGCTTCTTTGAAGAATGTTGCCAAAATAGCTGACCATTCCCCAAATACTAGCAAGAATTCGGGTCACCGGTGATGATCTTCAGAGTTATTTGATCATGTTTCCTTGTGGATCATACTCATGTACTCAGAGTATTTTTAAGATAAAGGAACATAGTTTATAATAAGACTGACTATGAGCTCTTCGTGTAACTTCTTAACAATATTGCTCCTTCTAATGAATTGACAGATCTTTAGAATATGATCAAAGCCAAAGTCCCCTAGTGGCCAGGATGAAGGTCCAAAACTGATGCAGAAAACAGAGGCTAGAGCCCAGGAGAAGAAATTTCATCTGTCCTGGCAGTGAAACACAAAGAGGAAATGTGGGTCAGGAGCGAGACAGCTTCTACAGTAACATTAGCATCAAAGAAAAGGATGAGAATATTATTAAATATAGAATAAATACATAAAATGTAACATATTTGAAACCAAATAGCATCTCTGTCCTTTTCAAAATCATTATATTGCCTTCTTAGGAAGCATATATCTAAAATTATAATAAATCAGATTGCTTTAGGTTCCACTCAGAAACATTTTGTCAAAAGACTGCCTTACATCTTATTTGAAAAACATAAGCAGACTTTTACCAAATATAGACACAAGGATCATAAACTGAAAATAGAAGCCAGAAGACAGACTCAGTGGAAACCAAGGGAATACTGACATTGTATTACACTTGGCAGTGAAGAAATAGAAATCTACAGTGACTTACTATCTTTACATATGAATACAGAATTAGGTGAAAAAATATTCAAACTATCAGAAATAGTAAGACACTTTTGGCAATAAGTAAGGAAGAAGATTTATTTAACTTTGGAGAGGGTTGGCAGACAGGGACTAAAACGAGAAACAATAATATCACATTAACTTTGTTCTTAAACATCCACATTTTAATGTATCAACTTTGGCTGTTGTTGTACGCCTTGGCAATTCAATAAAGTTACTGAAATGGAAAATTGAAAATTTTTATTTTGATATTTCCAATTTCTCCACTAGTGGAATAGTTTAATAATAAGCCATTGCATATGCTTTCAGCATTCTCATTAAAATGACTGAGCTATCATTTTTCTTTCTATTCCTAGTTATGAGCAACTTTATTTACCAGTGCATATTAAGTAGAACACAAAGCTCAGCTAACCATTTGTGGTTGTACTTTCTGAACGGGCAAGGATTACCTACCGCAAAGACACAGTTTTAAAGCTGGAAGGAATCCTAAATGTTTTCATTTTCCATATGTCATGGTATCAATGAGGAAACTGAGGTTCACAAAGGTTAAGGAACTTGTCCTAAGTCAACAGCCAGTCAATGGCAGAGTAGACGTCATGCTTCCAGGATGTTCTACTACAGCAGACTATCCTAGAGTCCAAATACTATTTTAGTAGTAACTGTTGAACACTGGCCTACACATGCCTGTCTGGCAAAAAAAACAAAAAACTAAATGGCCAGAGAGGAGTCTTAATTTATTGAAAACCTCCCTCAGCCTTATCACAAGGAATTCCAGATTGCAAAGGAATCAGATTCCATTTATAGTCACCTAACTTGGGACATCTTCCTTTCGGCTTTTATGCATCTGCCCCCAGCTTTGACATGTTCCAATGTTCTATAAAATGTCTCTTTGTGTTCACATCAGAGCCATGTGGAATACTGACAACTCCCTAATTTGTAAGGTGATGTCCCCATAAAGCTGCATTAATTCCTTTGTTGGTCTTTGCAGAGTAAATCTACTTCTAATCTGGTACCTGCCATTAAGCTGCTCATATCACTAATTTATTTCCCTTTTAAACAGCAATTTGGGCATGTTTTCTTTGGCTCAGGCTCTACATAAAGCATTAACTATTAACCCTCCTGAGGCGGTGGGCTTGATCAGAAGAGGAACACAGCAGAGCTGAAAGAGCCAGGGGTGGGTCCAATAAGCCGTGTCACCTTGAACAAATCATTTACCCTCTCTGAACCTTTCTTCACGGATAAAATTTAAGAGGTCAATTTCATGACCCCTAAGATCTAAAACTCTACATTTCTAAATCGATCATTTTAAAGCCAATCTTAACAATAATTATTATGCTTCTTCCCTAAACTTCCGCCCCATTTACCTCTATACACCTGGTACGTATTTCAGTCCTAGCACTGAGACAAGTAAATAAACTACAGTAAAATGTGATGTCTCCCTTACTACACCGTGAACTCCATAAAAGGTTAATTCATTTTTATAGGCTCAGTGCCTGGCAGAGTTGACATTCTATAAATGTTTGATATATGAACAGAAGGTCGGATGATTGCCACAGCCTATGAGTAAGGAGAGCTTACGTATAAGTTTACATTATCTTTGTAAATAGCCCAGAGATCATTATCCTGAACCTTATCAGAAGAGCTAGCACTTACATATAATTTTACCTATTTACAGCATAATGGACTTCACAGTACATCTCTTATAGCCTGATCTCTTCCTGCTTTATCTTATACTCCTAACCTTCCTTCTTGACCATAAGCTTTTTTAGAGTAAGATCTATGCCTGAGGGAGTCCCTGGTGGCGCAGTGGTTGAGAGTCCGCCTGCCGATGCAGGGGATGCGGGTTTGTGCCCCAGTCCGGGAGGATCCCACATGCCTCCGAGCGGCTGGGCCCGTGAGCCATGGCCGCTGAGCCTGCGCGTCCGGAGCCTGTGCTCCGCAACGGGAGAGGCCGCAACAGTGAGAGGCCCACGTACCGCAAAAAAGATCTAATTCATCCCAACTTTCTGTACCTATTCATTGCACTTAGGAGGTCTTCCATCAATTGTAACTAATTAAATGAATCAAAAAGAGTAGTTTCAGTATAACAGTGGCCAAATAAATGATACATCTGGTAACAAAGTAAAAACTTTTTTTTCAGGGAAAAAGGTTTGGAACAAGTTATCTGTGATGATAAAATTCCAACTTTTTGTCCTTTTACCCTTTCATTCATCTCAAATTTTTACCCCTATAAAAATCACTCATTCCTAGTGACTGTATTTTCCTTCATAATTCCATCAGTTCATAATTAATGGAATATAATGAGGTCTAATATAATCTAATAAGGTCTGGCAGATGAGAGGAAGCATGAAGACTCCTTTATACTTCAGTTGCAGTTCCAACAAAGAAGTCACAGTATTTGCATGGTTTCCGTTTATATGAAATCCAGCGGTATGGCATGCCTTGCACGCAAATTGTCTCTATGTTGCTTCAATAGGGACTTTGTCAAGTGTTAACGGTTCACTACTCTGAGTGATATGGAATAGCACCAGAAATATTGACTCCTGGTGGGATGTCCTGCCCTCCTTTGACTTATCATATGATGTCAGGGTATTCACTTTAGGATGGTGTATTTTTGCCCTCAGGCACGTCCATTCCTCTGGTTGAGGAAAGCTTTCCCTACGTGCGGTTCTCTTTTACAGGGAACATCAGTTTCTCGATTGCTGTCTCACAACTTGCACACATTCACGATTCCATATTGGCGTAAACAATCCATATGAAGACATACAAAATGTTAATACTTTCTAGCTCACTTTTTAAATAGTCATCACAATTCTAATTATGCTATTAATTCATTCTAATTATACTCATTATTACAAATATGATTTGTTCATGGGAATCTTCATTATTATAAGCAGTACTCTATATAACCAATAAACCACAATTATTAGAAACAGTCTTAATGTATTTACTATTTGTTTCATCAAGTCCCACATAATCAACATGGGCATATTTATGTCTATATAAACTTCAAAGGAACCAGACAATCCTTTATTCCTAAAAAATTACTGTCATGCTAATAAAAATAATGGCTAAGATTTACTGAGCACTTGCCATGTGCCAGTTACTGTGCCAGCACTAAATGAGTTAACATGGATCATCTCATGAATGTTCCCAAGGATCCTATGAGGTAGAAGCTTTAATTAAACCCATTTTACAGATAAGAAAACCAAGGCTTAGACAAGTTAAATAATGACTAAAATGTTTACAGCTAACAAATGAGGGAGCTATAACTCAGAACCCAGATAATTTTACTCCAGATTATTGTGTCTGGGGGGAGAGGATGAACTTGCTCCTTTTGGAAGATACCATACTTTTTGTATTTGTATAATTACTTCTCCAAATTCAAGGTTGCATATAATTTTAAAACTCTGTCTTAAAACCAAAAGTACACAGAGTGCAAACTGAAATATTTGCAATAGGAATTATAGGCTATCAAAAATATACTGAATCATTAATACTGAGAAATTAGCAGATAGAGTAAATCAAAGTAGGAGCATAATATAGTATTATATAAGTATCAGCATACTTTTCCAACTGTGAATTTGCTAATGTTGACTGATTAACTTTATAGTTAATAAGCTTATTAACTGTGTACCTTAACAGCTTTTTCTTTTTAGTGTGCAAGGTTTAAAGTTTAATTTCTTTTCGCAAAGATTAATCAAATATTTTCCAGCTGCCAAAAGATAATACAGCAAAAAGGATTAAAAGTAAATTTAACCACAAAGGTTTTGATAGTACCGCATTACATCCCATCCATTTATGAATTGATTTTTGTAAAAAAGCAAATACGTGAAGTCTGATAGTCATTGTTGCCTTTATTAGTTTCCATTTGCTGGTCCAAATAGTATCACATTCGTAAGAATTATGTGCATAAAATAGGTATAAAACCATATTCTCTCTGAAAGTTTAAAGAATCTATGAGCCTTTTAGAAGACATGCTTAACATACTGTCTTAATAAAGACAGCTTACAGGTCAGAAAGGTTTCTTGGTTTTATGATCTGAAGCCAAAACTATATGAAACTTAAGAGCCAAATATTCCTTGCTTTTAAAACTATGAAACCTAAATAGTTGAAATATTTACTCTGGGAAGCAAATAAGTACTCTGAGACTATAAGAGTTCACCCAAATAGCCTTCAGAACAAAACAATGCATTGTAATCCATTTCAACACCACTGCTCCACTTACACATTAAAACTTATTAAGGTTTGTCATATTGAAGACCCTGTGAGGCATACTCTATGGAACATGCTCTTCAAGAGCTTATCTTTTGGACTGTTTAGTTTATTCTGTTTTTA
Source organism: Physeter macrocephalus (assembly GCF_002837175.3). Classification (NCBI taxonomy): domain Eukaryota; kingdom Metazoa; phylum Chordata; class Mammalia; order Artiodactyla; family Physeteridae; genus Physeter; species Physeter macrocephalus. Next base: position 13,828,384 of record NC_041233.1, on the reverse strand, counting down.
ATTATGAAAATAATAAGACAGATACTGTTTCATAACACCTAGATTTAAGAAAGGTTAAATATTTCTTAGCCTGTCTTTGTTACATAAAAATCCAGGCGGAGATACTAGAACCAACAACTCAGTTTTTTGCTTAGAACTCCTTATATATTCAGACCTCTGAGGCCTATAGCAGTACCATGTTTTGGTTTGCAAAACCAGTTTACTAAAATTTCCCTTCAATTGAGAAAGATGATACTTCAGTACAAAAGGTGAATTTCCATGAGTACATTTTTAAGAGCCGTATTGCTTTTAAAAAGAAACTGAGTGAGAAGGGGAGCTGAGGCAGCATGGTAAGCCATTGTGAACTTGGGGGTCTACAGGAGGTGGAGCCGGATTCCAGTACTAGTTCTGCTATGTACTAGATTCAAAGCCTTGAGTAAGTTTTTTAATTTTATTAAACCTCAGTTTTCCTCATTCATAAAATAGACAGAATTACATTAGTTCCCTAACAGAGTTGTTGTGAGGATTGGGTGATATAAGTAAAGCACTTAGTATAATGCTGGGTACAAAGCACATATTTAATAAATGGCAGTGACCCTCATCATGAGAAAAGAAGTCAACTGGGGAGGAAAAAATGTGTCATTTTTCAGGGAAGTTGCGACAACAAAAAAAAACATAACACAAAAAAATTAGGTTTCTTTGGTTTATTATCGCAAAGCCACTAAGTTTGGGCTGAACTGAAGAATGAAGGGCAGGTATCTTTCATCACCATAATGCATGCGGTTAAGAGACGTTCAATGAGTACTTGACCTAAGGAAAAACCACATGCTCTGAGGAAACTGTGGATAATTAACTTGTTAAATAATTCACTAAAATTAACCACTTGTCATGTTGTGAACCACTTGGTCATGGTTGAAGAGGCTGTGTAAAACAACGGTGCTTACAATTCAGAATTCTATGTACAAAATTCCTCAAAGCTCCTATTAGAAGACCTCAATTAGGGTTACATCAAGGCAAATAGGTAAAATAAGGGAAATGTCAATATCCTAGTTATTTTTGATACCTAGTATTAACTATAAGGATGGACCATATAAAACTGCCACCTTTGTAAGTTTTTAAAAAAATGGTTATATAGCAATAATTTCATAAGGTTCAACCTAATTGGGGGTTTTCATGTATGAGTTCAGGGAAGCATTGCAAGTTTACCACTTAGTCAAGTCTAAGACTATGGAAGAGCCTAAATCCAGTCCTTCTGGAGTCACTGCCAAAGTGCAGGAGGTTCGACAAAACAGCAAACACAGAGCAGTTTTCTGAGGGAAGCAAAAGAACATAAATACAATGACACGATGACAGTATACTTGGCTATGTCACATTTGCCTGAAGAACGAATTTTTTTAGTGCAATCCTTGAGGAATCCTTGAGTGGCCCATAATCCAATTTTACCGGTTAATAAATTTACGAGTGCCAAGGCCCCCTTTTGAATAATTCTGAGCTCTGAGCTAAATTCTCGGCTTAAAAAAAAAAAATCAATTTCAAGGCATGATAGACACAGCTAGTCCACACTAGTATCACGTTCTTCACTCCTCCCAGGGCACATGGAAAACTTCACTTCCCCAGGCACTTAGTTGGGTGGGACCATATGAATAGTGAGAGCCAGCGAAATGTGAACAGGAATAATGGGTATCACGTCTCAGTGCTAGAGAACAGGAAAGGCCCCTGTGGTCTCCCTCTCTGCTCTGCAATCACCAAGGAGATCTGCAACTGAGACGGCAGAATCACAGGATCAAAACAGCCCGGACTGGGGCTTCCCCGGTGGCGCAGGGGTTGTGAGTCCGCCTGCCAAGGCAGGGGACACGGGTTCGAGCCCTGGTCTGGGAGGATCCCACATGCCGCGGAGCTACTGGGCCCGTGGGCCACAACTACTGAGCCTGCGCGTCTGGAGCCTGTGCTCCGCAACAAGAGAGGCCACGACGGAGAGAGGCCCGCGCACCACGATGAAGAGTGGCCCCCGCTTGCCACAACTAAAGAAAGCCCCTCGCACAGAAACGAAGACCCAACACAGCAAAAATAAATAAATAAATAAATAAATAAACTCCTACCCCCAACATCTTCTTTAAAAAAAAACAAACAAAAAACAGCCGGATTACCAAGGCACCTCAAGAAGGACAACTGCCATGAAGCCACCCAAACCCACTGGGTCCCTGCATGAGCAAGAAATAAACTTTTATTATATTAAAGGCATTGAGAGTTTGGGAGGGGTTGTCACCACAAAGTAACCTCATCTACCTTAACTACTACTACCTTTGAAACTAACCAGAACAGCTGATTATCCGTCTGGCCCTCTCCTTAACAGAGTACTGCTGGGCTATTAAAAAAACGCATAGAGGACAAACACTGAATGGAAATACTCTAAAATGACATCAGAAATTAGAATGTGCTTTTTTTTTTGTCAGTTCTCCAAATTTTCTCTATTTAGAGATTTTCTCAGAAAAATCAAAACAAAAAATTTAAAACTCATAACACTCTTCCTCCCCGCCACTTCTTCCGGAAAAGATTTGGCTGTGTGGTTCTTTTGGTTCCAGTTTTAGTTCTGTTTCCTTCGGTTTTAAGGAAAAGTTATTTAGGGTTTGAGGGGAAAATTTTGAACTGGGACATAAGATCTGAGTTCTAAAATCCTCAATCCTGTCTTCTAAAATGTGTCTAAAGAGGACTGAATTACAACTCTTGGAGGCCCAAGCACTGGAGATATTTTGTTTGGCCTGACCCCTCTCTGCCCATAAGTAAGTCAACATGGCCAGGTAAAGTCCTAAGTATGTGTAAGGAATTCTAAGGAAGTTTTAATTTTTTTCCCATGACTACTGCACTGTTCCTTCTTTTTCTTTTTCATTTTTCAACCAACAAACATAAATTGTTTTCAACAGGACTTTGCATATTATTTGCTAGTGCCCTAAGCACTATCTATGCCTCTATTATCTTAGAACCAATTACCATCAAGTCATCAGATAAGGTTTACCTGGCCTTCAAGTTTCAGGGTGAAAGTGAAACAATAAGACATATTAAAGGGGACAGTTTACAGAATAATCAAACTGGGCTCTTCTTATTTACAACACGATGCATATAATATCCAAAATGATTTCAAATATTAACCAACAAAGTAATATGTTTCAGCTATAATGTTTCTAGCCTTGATCCTGAGGTTTTAAGCCAAACAGTGTTATCCCTGTGCAACCCTGCCCATAAAAATGGGCTCAGAGCACTCGGATTCCACTGGCAGCAAATGTCTTAAACCTTCTACCTTGCTTCTTGCTCTCCCTTGCTCTACCCAAATTCTCAACATTGGATGTTTATGCTTTTGAACTTGATCAAAGAATCTGCTTCCTGGCTTTTGACCCCTGGCATACCCTAGGATTCAGAGTGCACCCGGTCTCCAGCCCATCCTGTTCCTTTCCTATCTTGAGGAAAAACTATGATAGCTAATATTGAGTGAGCAACTGCCACGTGTTAGGCATGTGCTAGGTACTTTGTATACATTACCTCAACTAATACCCACCATAGACCTGACTGATAAGTATTTTTACCATCTTATTGTAATTGACACAACCAAGGAACTTGAGAAAGAGCATATGGCAAGAGGCCAAGATTTAATCGCAGATCACAATCCTAATCTTTTCTGGATTTTTTTTTAATTTATTAATTTTATTTTTGGCTGCGTTGGGTCTTTGTTGCTGCACAGGGGCTTTCTCTAGTTGCGGTGAGCAGGGGCTACTCTTCGTTGCGGTGGGCAGGCTTCTCACTGCCGTGGCTTCTCTTGTTGTGGAGCACGGGCTCCAGGCGCGCGGGCTTCAGTAGTTGTGGCTCGCAGGCTCTAGAGCGCAGGCTCAGTAGTAGTGGCGCACGGGCTTAGCTGCTCCGCGGCATGTGGGATCTTCCCGGACCAGGGCTCGAACCCTTGTCCCCTGCACTGGCAGGCAGATTCCTAACCACTGCGCCACCAGGGAAGCCCTACAATCTTAATCTTTTAACTACCGCTTATATTGTGGCATCCATATTTTCACTAAAAATAAGTATTTACTGAGCACCTAACTACGTTCCAAATTCTGTGCTAAATAATGGTTATACAGGTATGAACAATACAGACAGAGTCTCTAACTTCATGACAATTAAATTCTAATGGAGATCATGTCATAAACATGTAAACAAATAATAATATCCTTTTTGAAAGTGATAAACGCTATGAAAATAAAAACTGGTTAAAGTGACAGAGAAGCAATGGCGAGGTGTTCGGGGGATGGGGGGCAACATTAGATGGATAAAGAGGAAAGAAATATTGGGAAGGGGCCAGTCATTTGAAAATCTGGGCTAGGAACATTCCAGACTGAGGGAAGTACCAGTTCACAGGTGCAGGGTCAGGAAATCAGTGTGCTGTCTTCAAGAAACAGAAAGTCACCTTGAGTCACTGAATTTGGTGACCCAGGGGAACATCTGTAGAAAAGATCAAAGTGGTCAGCAGCGCCTATTCCTACAGGGCCTAGTTGCCTGTGCTGAGTTAGCATTTAATTCTAGGTGTGTGGAAGCCACATTTTGAGCGGGGAAGTGATTTGATTACAACATAACTTTTTAAAATATAGATAATGCATCATTTTTAACAAGGAATATGGAAAGACTAGAAAGACTGCAATGCATAAGGTGCCCCAAAAGACCAAGGCACAAAAACCCAAAAAGCAAATGGATTTTATGCACCCCAAGCAATCAGCTTTATCCCGGAAAAGAATGGAGCTCCTGAGAGATGAAGGATCAGACTTTAATTTACTAATATTAAGCGATATCAATGGGTGTCATCTCCTCAATGGGCACATTCTCCCAAGGTGAAATTTCCTCTCTCATATTGGTACTCTAAAAGTATGGTTTCAGAATTCAAGATAATACTTGCAATAAATTCCAGCTCTACAGTTTCTACTCACAAAGCATATTATAGGTGGAAATGAATACATTACAATCATAAAATAATTTTATTAAGCACTGCATATTGAGAAAGAGAAGAAGAATCCTTATAATCAAGGACTTGCCTACTTTTATGGAAGGAAAAAAGATGGTGTCACTTGTACAAAACCTATCTGGACAGACGTTACAGAGATGTCATTTTATCATACAATGTTTTCTTTTGCAATAAAACCCAGAAGGCATAGTACCGTAAAAATATGAACTTTACAAATTCTGAGACTTTGTTATTAAGAAAATAAAATGAAACTTTTACACAATCCATGGGAATTTGGTTATAGAACTTGTAAGTCACATTTATACGAACTACAGATAAACTTCCGAATTTCTCTCAGAAATATTCTACCCTATTGCAGCTTCTAATGTTTGGGGCAGGGGAAGAATCAAAGTTAGAGTGATAAGATTATAACCAAATCCTGGCAATTTTTCCTTTAACCCATGCCATAAAATCTAATATTAACTAGCTTATCAGGAATATCGTAAGAAATATAATTAACAAGTTTAAAATCTGGAGTCTAGAGCCAGAAATTCATATGTAGGGGGAAAACACAGGAACTAAGGTGAGTTCCAGAATAAATATGAGTGTCCAAGAAGTAGCAAAACAAAATTATTCAGCATATTTTAACAACTAAACTGCAGGGTAACTTCATGCCCCTGGGAAAAAGAAAATGTTTATTTTCTCATAAAAGAATAAAGAACATACACATTCTAAGAACGATAAAAGCTATAACTAAGGAAAGGCCATCTGGGCAACTAGATTATCTTTACAATACACTCTTCACTATTTTATTTGGTCCTATTTTATGTACCTCAGGAAATTAGGTTTCATCACTCTCCTTGAAAATGTTCTACCAAACTATTACATATTATTGCTAAGTAGTAACCAATAATCCCCACCAACCAGTTTAAAGTACTCAGCCTGCCTGTGTCTTACTGATATTTTTATTACTATTCTTTCATTAGGACAGTATTACCAAAATAATACGTTATTGTGAAGCTTAAAGTTCTAACGGGGAAAACAGCTGCTGCCAGTGGCTTAGTGGCAAGTTAAATTCTGAGACCCCAAAGAGAAAAATCACATACTCTGTAAGGTTTCTTCTCGCCCTTTCTTAATTGTAAAATAAACAAACCTCTAGGAGAGAATGATCCCTTTTCCTTCATGGGCACCATTTGGGGTAGGGGTCTTTGGGGAATTCAAGCACCCTGGGCTGCCTGACACATATACGTATGGATACAATGAGGCAGAGTCCAAGGAGTCCTACTTTCTCTAACTCATACTTACGAAGAAAAACAACATCCTACGAGGCTCCCACTGAGGTGGCCTATCACAGTGGAGGGTACTCAGAACAAGAATCAGAAGGTTTGGGGTCTAGTCTCAGCTCTGCCAGGATGCAGCAGTTTGACCACAGGCCAGCCCTCTGGTTTTCTGAGCCGCAGCGCCTTCACTTACACAAGGAACTGTAGCCAGGTCTCTCTTCACCCTCCAAATGTTAAGATGTGTTGATACTCATGGAAGAAAATACAGCTAAACAGATAGTCCTTCTACTAAAGATATGCTGATAACAGTTGTTATACAACGTTGGTGGCTGAATAACAGAAACGTTATAAATTCATCCTTCAGAGCAACATGTTAAGTTTTAGAATGGGGAGGGGGATTTTTTTGGAGAGCTTGAAAAAATGGGGCAAACCATTCTTTTATGTGAGAAAGAGGAGTATGAATGTGTTTTAATATTACTTCAAATCGCAGGCTCTATGGGCACATTCCACTGTAAGAAAAAAATCAACCAGTTTAAAGAAGATGGGTGAATATAAAGTCATACTATCATGATCGGTAGTAACACAAAACTAGAAGAGCAGGGTAACCAACACCGCTAAGTACACCCCAAACTGCTTTTTTTTTTGGCAAGTTTAATGTTTTCTGCCAAATACCAAGGCAAATTAACAAGCTTTCTTCTCTTATTTCCCTTGAAATTTAGGAATGATCAAAATACTGTAAAGAGAAGAAAGATATAAAAAGGTTCTGGATAATCCATTCCCTGAATAGGTATTATTTGTTCTTTTCTTGCAGGACCAGGGTTTGGTGTTCTAATAAATTATTTTACCCCTGTTTATGTAAATCAGTGTTTCCAAACTTTTCCAATAGGACACTCCATCAGTGAAAAATGTTCTGTGTATATCCTCAATATTTATTCATCTATCTATTTATTCATCAGGTGGCTTATTATATGTACCATTATACATTATAAAACATACACATAAAACTGTTAAAAATGATTTAATGATGAACTAGATCATATTTGTTATTTTCTTGCTAGTACAATGCTTCGTATTATCATTAGCCTGTATCTCAAAGTACCATATATACTTAAGGGAACGCTTGTTGTTAATAAAAGTGGATATAAATCGGTATTTCATGTATTTTCTTCACTATTTTAATGAGAGGGAGAAGCTGACTTCTTGGTAGACTGAATTAAATAGATCATCAGCATTGTTAACCTCCCATTATGGCTAAGAATTCTCACTAACAATAACAAACGCTTCAATTCCACCAATTTTCTATTGTTTGCTTATGCTTGCATTATTAGTATTATCTAATTATCTGAGCCATTTTTAAATCCTTTAAAGCCACTTTTCCATTTTGTGATTGCTGGTTTGGTTAAAACTGGGTAGCAGAATCCTTAATTCCTTAATTGAACACACATAAAATCAATAAGATGCAACACAATGGAAATGAAATAAGCGTAAGGGCCACATGTTAGCCTGTGTATGCCGTGGATCTCCCAGGATTTCCTCAAGACACCTCTGCGAGGGAGGACAGGCCACCAAATGCCCTATAGGCAAATGAGGGTGCCAGTATCGATCTGTATATTACATATTTGCAAGAGCTTATGCGTTTTTTTTAAAAAAAATAAAAAAACATAAATGGAGGTTCTAGTATTTATTCCCCACAGCCTACTTTGGAGACCAAGAGTAAAAACAGTAGTGGTAGGTAACCAATGCTGTTATCTGAAACGTCTGATCCTTTGTTTGAATATCAGTGAGCCATGTTTATGTTCTAGGCACACGGCAGCGTACGAGTCCTTCAGCTTGACCAGGAGGGAAATTTTATGGAGTTAAGAGGCAGAGTTCTCTCTTTGAAACACCATTTGTCACCATATTGCTGGATCATTCTTTCTCCTCTGAGCTTCAATCATGCATGATCTCAGAAACAGACAACAAAAAAGTCATAAAACACATTTGTTTATCCTGAATACGTATTCTATTCTCAGGTTCAGATAAGATTAATCTTCAAGCCTCAGCTTATTCTGGGAAGTGCTGCAAAGTTTATTCATTGGTTAAAGGTCAGAACATCACACCATTCTGTGAATTATCGATCCTGAAATGATAAGCCACTGTATGAGTATAGATTGTACCTAACATCCTTCTTTTATGTTTTTTATTTGTCTTAGTCTTCTCAGGCTGCCGCGTAACAAAATACCACACGTAGAATGGCTTAAACAACATAACTTTATTCCTCACAGTTCTAGAAGTTGGCAAGTCCAAGATCAAGGTGCCAGCGGATTCAGATCGCAGTGCGGGCTCTCTTCCTGGCTTGCAGACAGCTGTCTTCTCACTGTGTGCTCATGGCCTTTCCTCCAGCCCTGGAGGGAGCTCTCTGGTGTCTCTTTTCATAACGGTCCTAATCCTATCAGATCAGGGCCCTATGCTTAAGACCTCACTGAACTTCAATTACTTCCAAAGACCCTATCTCCAAATGCAGTCACATTGGGGGTTAGACCTTCAATGATGAATTATGGGGAGACACATTCAGCCCATAACATAATTTATATGCTTTCTTTCAACAGATATTTATGGAGTGCCTTCCATGTGCCTGGCACTACAGCCGAATGAATTGCTGTTCTCATTCTAGAAGAGAGACAGCAGACAATAGGTGTGCATGTGTGTGCTTGTGCACATTTATATTAAAAGGAAAACTTACGTAGATTAGAGACAGGGAGTGAGAGGGCTGAGAGATGGGGCTATCGTAGACTAGGTGGTCTGGGACTGCCTCTCTGAGAAGAGGACAAAGGCGTAAACATCTGATGCAAATGAGGAGCAAGCCTCTAAACACACATTTAGAAGAAGAAAATCCAGGCTCAAAGGCCAACGGGCAGGAGTGTGAAGGTTGAAAGAACAGAAAGGCCAGAGAGGTTGTGGGAGGGGAGAGTGATGAAGAAGGAGGGAACAGAGGTGAGAGGCAGGCAGGTAAGGCTTTGGTGGCTAAGGTCAAGTCTGTGTTGTCACCAGGGCAGATCAATGGATGGTTTTTGAGCAGAGGATTTACATGAACTAATGCATATACTTCCAAAGGGTCACCCTAAATTCTACCTGGATAACAGACCATGGGAGCAGGAGAGTGAGAAGTTAAGTTTAGAGGCCTTTTCACAAATCCAAATGGGTGACGCTGGTATGGAAGAGGGGTGGGTAGTGGAAGAGGTTAGATTTGGAACACCTTCTGAAGATGGAGCCATCAGGATTTCCTGATAGACTGGATATGAGACAGGAAAGAAAGGATGCCCTCCCCCAAAACTTTGCACTGAAGTTAATTCTAGGGTTCAAAACCAAAGAGGAGTGTAAAAGACCACTTAGAGGGTGTCCTCTCCTAGCGCTCTATACTTCTGCATGCAACTTTTCACAGGTAAAATTAACTATGTTTGCCCTTGTTTAGTCAGTAGCTATCTCTCCCCCATTAGAATGTGAGCTCCTGGCAGGGCTTGTATCCCTCTGTCTAGTTCACCCTTATATCACCTGCACCAAGCTCAATGCCAGCCACTTTTGGAACCTTCACTGAATACTTTAAAGAATGACAAATGTCCAAAGCTTTGAGCAATCTTGAAATTACATCTTATTAGAAACAGTTGCAGGAAGTGGGGATGCTGAAAAGCAAATATTTTCATTAGATGGCAGACAGGACTATAAAGATTGTACAATGTTTTCCAGCTTATCCTTACATGTTATTTAAACTCTATTTAATTGGTTTTGACTGACAAAACCAATTTTACCACTTTAAAAAGATGTTGTGTCTTCTATGCTATCAGCTGGCTAACACATTCTTCTGTAGACAGTTTTACCCTATCTGACATGGTATCATAACCACATTATACATTTAATCTATTTAATAAGTCTTAGAAAAGTATTATTTCTGCTAAAAATAATAGATACCCCTAGCCCTCCATTATTCAAACTGGAGCAAAACAGTAAAACCGAAGTGTGAGGTCTACAGACAATTTTTGATTCATTTTCAGTGATTGCAGACTGCCTCTCCCATAAACTTTTATACCAGCTGTTAAAAGCTCTTCAAATTGATTTTGTTGCACTTCATTTTCACCCCTGCTTCCCATCACTGGGGAAATGAAAAAGAAGAATAAAGAGACCGAAAGTTCTAGTGATGTGGAAGCAAGGTTGTGACCAGCCTAGGTATTCCTGGTCACTGGTAAGCCTGAATTATTCAAAGGTGACCATACTTAGAGCTGGGGGCAGAGCTAACACGCCATGTATTGGTTTCTAGCATTAACTTTTTATTTAAAAATTAAGTTCCTTTAACCCTTTCACGGAAATGTCACTGGACTGGGGCTTTGAAAGGCAAACGCGCGAAAGGCTGCAGGGATGATGGAGAGCCTTTGTGCAAACGAGAGAGACACGAAACCAAGCGATGTGTGGTTTGTGATGTCAGCACAACCCGCAGAGAGAATCGCTTCACTGCCCATTGCTTGGCTGGAGAAGGTCCCTACAAGAAAAGGCTGGCCCTTGACGTGACCAGAAACTTTCCTGAGACTTGGCCTCCAGTTACAGAAGGAGTCGCCCCCCTGCCGGCGCCCTAAGGGAATCCCAAAGGTGGGTGGTGGGGATGCGGGCCCTGCGCGGAGAAGGGCGCGGTCACATGCGCGGGTCGGCCAAGCCTGGGGTGGGGGGCGCCCTGGCGCAAGGGGAGGGGGTGACAGCTCCGGAGGTGGAGGCGGGGAGGCGGCCCAGGGCCCCACCCGATGACTCCCGAGCAGGCCGCGGGGGGGCGGGGGGCCAGGAGGTGGGGCGGGGGCGGCCCCCCTCCCCCGAGGCTTCACAAAGCTCGCGTGCGCGCGCAGGCCCCGAGCCGCGGCCAGCAGGACCGCGAGCCGCCAAGCCACCGCCACGGGGCCTCCAGCGTCCCCGGCTGGCGCGCGGGCAGGACCGTGCCGGAGGGGCGGGGGTGGGGTTGGGGGGCTCTCGGCGCACCCCCTGAATCCGCAGACTTGGGGACGCTGGGGCTCGTTGCACCCCCCTGCACCCCTGAAAGGGAGGTGACCTGGTTACCTTACATTGACCTCCTGACAGCTGCCCGGCTGCACCGAGAACTCACGGGGCCTTAGAGGGTGCTTGCTTCCAGAATACTTTGGGTGCTTTCTGCACCTGCCTACCAACTGTCCCCCAACACACACACACACACACACACACACACACACACACACACACGCAGGTGGGGGCGGGGGCCTCAGGGATTAGAGGGATAGAGTCACTTCAGTCAGAAGAGATTAGAATCTGGGCTGGACGTGTCCACGCTGGGGTCTTCAGAGAGTAAGCACAGCATCTACGGCTCCTGGTGTCCGGCCCTCAGGTGACACGAGATTGATTTTTCTTGGTTCCTTAGCTCTGAAAGCCCCCGGCTGTAAAACGTTTGGGTCCAGAAGGAAACTCTGATCCACAGAGGCTTTCCTTGCCCCGCTCTCTAACACCTTCTGGTGTCTGGAAGAGGGGTAGACTGGAGGATTCTAAAGAGTTTGAGGTGGGTGTTGAAGGAAGCTTAGTTTTTAAAACGTGTGAGTTTTCAAAAGAAGAAAACAGACTCTCTTAGTTTGAAATAGGTTTTCTTTTTCAATATATGTGTATGCGTTTTAACAGTAACTGGGGCTTCCTTAGATAGTGAGTCCAGAAGGTATGGATGGCATCATTAGATTTGAAAACTAAGTTCACTGTAGTTTTAGAAAAATTAACTGCTTCCTTATGTGCCTTTTTATGTGCTGTATTACTGGGATGCATCTTTGTTGGGAATCCTGTCGTATCACCTTGGTGTCTTGCGAGGTTTCCTCTGGTGCTGGCCACCTGACCCGCGACAGAGCCCAATATATTCCCTTTTATATTTCAGCGTGCAAGCCCGTTTCCCAGGCCTCTAGCCTTGGCCTCTAGTGAGAAAAAAAGGGATCAGAAATGTGCTCTTGGCAAGCTTGGGAGCCGGAGAAATGGCGCAGATTTTTTTTTTTCCTCATTAAAGTTTTCACGTATTGGCAATTTAGAACCCAAAGCATTGTTTACCAGCTATCAGATGCACAGGGAAGTATAAGGATTAACTAATAAAAGACTTGTAAAATGCTTCCTGAATATAAAATTCCATAAATATGCTAAATAGTAATAATCCACCCATTGTTAAATTTATGTAGTGGCTTCTGCCATGCATACAAGATGATTTAGAATGCATGTTTCCTGTCAATTAAACAATGAGTCTGGAATAAAATAATGAGTTCAATTCTCATCTTATGAAACTTTGAAATAAAATGTCTCCCATAAGGCACCATTGGCAGGGAATCATAAAGAAAGCAGCATTTCAAAAAGCTATATATATGGAATGGCATTTACCTTATGGCTAGGGGAAAAGGGACCCAGTGAACTTTGAAACTGAGAAATATTCAGCCCTGGTTCAAGTGTGCCTGAACCATAAATATTCCCTTACGTTTTGGATAAGTCAACAGGGAGGGCAAGCAGGTTTTGTGGAATGGCCTTATAGCTGTCCGCTAAAATCCATGAAATACGCCTCTTGGTATTTTAAGGCTGAAGTTCAGTCTGTGGTTTTGCTCATAAACAAAGAAGAAAAGCTTCATAGTTGCCTGGATAAATTATTCATTCTTCCAGTATCATGGGCTTGGTTTTTAAGCATCCTTAACACCAGCAATCATTTTAATTTCTGCAGATAATTGAATTAGTTTGTTCCCAGTGGATTGAGTGACATATTAACATAACATTGTTCTCTTTGCATGTATTTAATAATAAAGTGTATCATTCTTCTGTTTACCAGTCTCCTAGCGTAAAACCTGTTTCTTATATGCTAATTTTAAGTATAAATATTGCTGTGGATGGTCTTTTCTGTCTTATGAAGACAACTCTAGATTCCCCACTAGCAGATTAAGGGGTGAGCAAAACCATGAAGTTGAGGATGCTTTTCCTTGATACCTTCCCACTTCCAGTGGCCTTTTCTTCTCATTTCCTTTACTCAGCCTCTCAGATGGATAGCTGCTAAACAGACACCAGTCCAGTATTCCAGAACTTCCCCTCTGCCACCTCTCTTCCTTTATCTGCTCTATCTATTTTCCAACAGCTGGCTATGAGTGAAAGCACACTAGGTGAAAAATCAAGAGAGTCTGCATTTATCACGCGGCTATGATATACCTACCAGGCACTGTGCGACATTATCTCATTAAATCCCGTTAACGATCTGAGGCAGTAGATGTCATCTGTGTTTCACACGAGGAAACTGAAGCTCAGGACCAAGGCACCTAGGCACTTCCAGATGCACTGTGATCCCTCAGAGAGGTTCCCCTTCTGGACTGAAGCATGCAAGAGTTCTCCCATTAACTAACTCGCCCCTTGATAAGTCCCTTAAACTCTCTGGGCCTCTGATTCCCTTTCTGTCGTCTTGGATTAAATTATCTCTCAGGGACGGAAGGGCCTGTTCCAGGATTCTGGCTGCCAAGCACATAAGCTGCCCCTCCCAGGGGACTCCTGACTATGCTCTCCCCTGCCCTGCCCTTTCCTCCAGCCCCTTTCCCTCATTTATCTTTTTTCTTCCTTTAGGTCCAAGAAAATATCTTCTACCCCACAAGGCTTTTCCCCGTCATTGCTCAGCCTTCTGTTATTCTCTATCTCATCCTTAGTGATCCTTCAGACCACTGATTACAAACAGTAGTTATTTTATTTATGTGTCAGTTTACATGTGGTGGTTGTTTTATTTTGTTTGTTTCTTTATTTTTGGCTGCGTTGGGTCTTCGTTGCTGTGTGCGGGCTTTCTCTAGGGGTGGTGAGCAGGGGCTACTCTTCACTGCGGTTGTTTTTATCTTACCACCCCCATCACTCCCCCACAAGATCATAAGCAGCATGAGGCCAAGAGCTCTTTTTGTTTGTTTTCATTATTTTATTTTCAGGGTCTAGCACCGTGACACATGGCTGGTGATCAATATGTATATGTATATTGAATGAATAATTGTCTCTTAGAAAGGACATGTGCTGATGGCCAATATATTGTCCCTTCCTTGGATAACCTAAATGAGCTACCATCTATCTTATGCTGCTAGAGTAAGTCCAAATTATGAATGGGGACCCAAGGATAGTGATGGAGACAGCAGGGCTACCCTTGGACAGCAGGACAAATGGATGCAGGCACATGGTCCAACCCCCATATTCTACAGCAGAGAAAACAACCTCAGGATGATAATAGACACTTGAGATTAGAAGATACTTCAGGGACCATCCAATGGTCTAAACCATTGTTTCGTTGACAAGGAGACGAAAGCTCAGAAAAACAAAGAACTGAAAGTACAGAACCTATGCCTTCCGACTTCCAGACCAGCACTCTTTTCACCAAGAATCAAAAATCTCAGGACGGCCCAGTCAGCAGGGGTAGGGAGTGGTGGACAATGATGCTTTCCTTCAGAAATTCCAAAGATCCTTGGGTTTCCCAGACCAATCCTGGGTAGCAGCATTGGTACACAGCAGAGCACTCTACTTCATATAATCTTATTTTTAAATTTTGTATGCCCTCTATAAACTTCAGTGACTCATTTACTATTTTAATGATCCATCAGGTAGCCTTTTAATACTTATCATTAGTTTACCAAGTCAAATACTTGGGAGCTCCAAATGGGAAATCTACAGTGCTGAGCATTTAACACTAGTGTGATAGATTCCAGATACATTTAAAAGATGATTGATATTTTGAACTCCAAATAATGATGGCTTGTTTTGAAGGACCAAAATAACTTTTCACCTCTAACATAGAGAGCAGTCCTTGCTAGAGTATTACATCCCATAAATAAACAGTCCTTAAACTTTACAGGTCATAAAAATCATCCGAAAGGCTTTTTAAAAACCCAGATAGCTTGGAGCCATTCTGAATTAATAGGTCTGTGATTGGACCCAGACAGCTGCATTTTTAACAGATACCTTCCGTGATTTCTCAGTTGAATGGGCGGGAGATCTCACTTTGAGGTCCAATAATAATTTTGGTATGTTTTGAACTTTCCCAGATTCCTTCTAAGAGGACATTTTAAACAAAAAATCGATGTGTTTGAATCCAGCAAGTAGAAGAGACCATCAAAATTAGTTTACTAGGTATTATGGACATCCATTTCCTTATAGTAAAAGCCATATACATATCATGATTTAGCTACTAGGTTTGATATTGGCCCCAAATCAAGAATGTTCCAAAAAATGCTGAATTGGGTGATTGGGATTGACATGTATACACTGATGTGTATAAAATTGATGACTAATAAGAACCTACAGTATAAAAAAACAAACAAAAAAACAACTAATACTAAACTTTCTTTGGGTTATTTGTATGGAAATATGTTAATATAAATGTTTCAGACATTACATGAAATTTCTAAAAATCTTAAACAACAAAAAAAACCAGAATGTTCCAAAATGTTTCTGTTGGACCACAAAAATGAATCAGTAATTAGCAATAAAAGTTGAGGGTTAAGTTCAGTGGAGAAGTAATGAAGCCCCTTGCCCTCTAGATGATTATATTCCATATAGTTGAGAAATAAGATTAATATCCACAAAACATTCAAGGATAGGGCTGCAGATCAGGTACAGGAGGCTCGGTTAAATTTGAATTTGAAACAGACAACAAATTATGTTTTAGTATAGGCATGTCCCATATAATATTTTTATTTGCTAAATCTGGCGACCTTGCTCAAGAAACATTAGCATTTAATGTCATTAGTTTCCAGAACTGTGTGACTGTGTGTGTGTGTGCGTGTGTGTGTGTGTATGTGGTGGTGAAGCTTTAAAAAACTGATAAAAGCTCTGGACATGCTCCTGAGAAAAATGTCCAATGGTACTTTCCAACAGAACTCTCATACGATTCCATGGAGTCCAGGCTGCCAAAGCTCTTGAGGACACCAGGGTCACCAGCCGAAAGAGGCCAGCTGTTCAAGTATTTACTCTGGGCTGGGGAGGCCTGGAAGATGGCTTGGATGAGTGGAATTTGAACAGGGCCTTTAAGAGCAGTAGAATTTAAGCTGGATTGTGGGCTTAAGGGGCTTCTGAAGCTTTCAGAGGAAGCAGGGTCCCACAGGGTTTGAGGGTATTTAGAGAAATTAGCTTGGACAGGTTTAAAACAAAAGAGTCCAGCTCATGGACAGCCTTGGATTCTAAAGGGTTTAGGCAGCCTATGTTGGGAAATACAGTGACCTCATCCATGTGTCAATTAGGGGAGAAAACATGATCAAACAAAGGGAGATGGTGTGGGGAGACTGCAGGGAACCTGGTCTCAGGATCAACAGGCTTGGTATAAGCTCCTCCATTAACAAGCTGGGACCCCCCCCACCTCCAACATGTGGGCAACTTCTGTGAGCCGCCACCTCTTGAGCTGGGAATTGCAAATAATAATAAAGGCTACTAACGGGGTTGCTGTGAGGATAAAGTGAGGTTGTACAGTGATGGGCACAGGGCATGATACTGCGTAAATATTCAATCAATGGCACTTGGTACTATGATATGCTACTGCTGCTACTAATCCTCTTGTTATTTAAGTAGGATTAGCCTCTGAGCAGCCTGCAAGAACGGTTTGGGGAGAGTGAGAGACGAGGACAATGTTTGATCTAGATTTGAACAAAGCTTTAAAATGTCTCTTTTCCAAGTTGAAATTTCACTATCAAAAATCAGTGAGGGGGCTTTTCTGGTGGCGCAGTGGTTGAGAGTCCGCTTGCCGATGCAGGGGACACAGGTTCGTGCCCCTGTCCCGGAAGATCCCACACGCCGCGGAGCGGCTGGGCCCGTGAGCCATGGCCGCTGAGCCTGCGCGTCCCGGAGCCTGTGCTCCGCAACGGGAGAGGCCACAACACTGAGAGGCCCGCGTACCGCAAAAAAAAAAAAAAAAAAATCAGTGAGGGCAGAAACAAGTTAGTAAAGTCATGTTTGTACTTTTGACTGAGCATTTTTTTTACCATTTTTTTGAAATCGAAGTATAGTTAATTTACAATGTTGTGTCAGTTTCAGGGGTATAGCAAAGTGATTCAGATATAATATATATATATATTTTTAAGATTCTTTTCCATTATAGGTTATTGCAAGATATTGAATATAGTTCCCTGTGCTATACAGTAGGTCCTTGTTGTCTATCTATTTTATATACAGTAGTGTGTAAATGTTAATCCCAAACTCCTAATTTATCTCCTCTCCTCCCTGCTATCCCTTTTGGTAACCATAAGTTCATTTTCTATTTGACTGAGAATTTTAAAATAAATACATTCAAACTCTTCATTACTTCTCCTAAGGGAGGGTGTATTACAGATAACCCAAATAATTTACTCTGATCCAAAGTCAAATAACCTTTTTTTTTTAACCTGTTACTCTTAATAGCAGCTTTGCTGTCTTACCTGTTTTGTTTTGGCTAGTATTTAAATTAATTTGCACACCGTGAACTCAGACTAATCATTCAGAATGTTGTTCCCCAAAGCCTTTAAACAGCAAGGCAGATGAGTTTATCAGATATAACTCACAAAACAACCTCCCTTCACAGAGCTAACTGATAACGGTGGAGGTGGTATCATGGAGGCTCTGGAGTCAGGCTTCTTAGGTACCAAACCCTGCTGGCTCCTCCCACTAGCTCTGTGACCAGGCAGGTCATTTTGCTTCTTTAAACCTCAGTTTCTCCTTATCTGTACACCAGAAGTAGTACAGCCTTTACCTCGAAGGTCATGAGCATAGAGGTCTCACACAGTACCTGGCACACTTTAACTATCACAGAGAATTCTGTGACCTCAGTCTTGTCTTCATCTCACCAGTATATTATTTCTTTAACATATTTATAAACAATTTAATTCAGGAAAACAGCTAATAATGTGGGAGATATCTACAGTCTTCAGTCACATCTTAATTTATCGATTTACACAGCCAGGGCTGTGTAGGGCATTTTCCAAGCCACAGAGTACAGTGTTCTTATTTCAAAGAATTTTTAATCCCAATTTTCATTATGTGTTCCTTTCTCCTCCTCATCCATCTTCAACTTTTATAGCATGATTGGTGCCTTGCTAAAGAGCTTTGGGTTTCAAGCTGTACATTAAAGTATCTGGGCCCTAGAATTCACTTGGCTCATAAACCTATGTTACGGAACAATACAAGATCCATTTAAGGTACATTATGGTTACATGTATGGCAGTTATATTTTATTTGGCCTGTGCTGAGCACCTTGAGGGCATCTCCTACAGTGCCTTCAAGATGGTAGACTCGGGCTTCCCTGGTGGCGCAGTGGTTGAGAGTCCGCCGGCCGATGCAGGGGACAGGGGTTCGTGCCCCGGTCCGGGAAGATCCCACATGCCGCGGAGCGGCTGGGCCCGTGAGCCATGGCCACTAAGCCTGTGCATCTGGAGCCTGTGCTCCGCAACGGGAGAGGCCACACAGTGAGAGGCCCGCGTACCGCAAATTTAAAAAAAAAAAAAAAAGATGGTAGACTCAACTATTTATCGAGTGAATTTCACGTATAATAAAATACATGGCACTCTTTTTCTGAAAATACCTTTCCCTCACACTAGGAAATCTAACTTTTTAAATAAAAGAAAATGAAAACAAGGAAAAGATATCTAAGCTTCACACAGATCATTAGTCTGATATTTCTAGACTGAAGTACTAAAAATGAATTTGAAAAGTGAATTTGGAGAACGATCATTCCTATTTTCTAGAAGAGATATGGATTATAACAAGCCTGTATCTCCATGAGGGTCTTTGCATTAGCTGGTCTCTCTCTGGAATGCTCTTCCCTCCTGCTTGGCTCAGCTAAGATTACACCTCCTCAGAGAGGTCTTCCCTGACCATCCAATCTCATTCATTTTCTATTACATTACTTTGTTTTATTCATTACATTACCATCCACTTATTTCACATTGTTTTTTCATTGCCTTCCCTCATCCCCACTGGACTAGGAGTACCCTGAGGTCAGAGGTCAAGTCTACATGTTTCGGCTGTTTTCCGAGTAACTATTACAGTGCTACGTGCTTAGTAGGTAGTCAGTAAATATTTTGTCACTTAGTTGAATGTAAAAAGACCAAGATCTGGTCTTCCAGAGTTACTCCACTGCAAAGGAGTAATTTTTAATCTTTTGGGTCTAATTCACCTTTCAGAATTGGATTAAAATGAAACTCCTCCATAATAAAAATTTATATGCACAAACTTTTGCATGTAATTTGAGAGTCCATGGACCTCAGGCTAGGAATTCCAGATCTAAAAGTGTATGTATAAATATTAAGAAAACTTAACTGAAATACTGAGCTAAATATCACAAAAAAATTTAATTACTATGAACACCAATGTCCTAATGTTCATTTATGGTAATAAATTATGTGTTGCCTTGGGAAAATTCTGCAGCCCTCCAAAGGGGAAAAAAAAGCTGTCTATAAATGTTGTATATTTTATTTATATACTGGAAAGGAGTTAAAGCTTATAGAGAAAGGCTAATAAAAATACATACTGTAGAGCAATATAAAATATATTTCAAATAGGTAGGAAAAAAATGAGTCACAGGAAAAAAAAATAAGGCTAGAAATGTAAGATAGGGCCAGGAGAGAGAGTCATACTCAAAACTTTTTTTTTTCCCCCCTAGGGTGAAATGTGACTAGAGGTGCACTAGAGTCATAGCAATGGGGCTGTTCTCCCTTATCTGCTACCAAGACAGGCTGATTCAGGACAGTCCTCGCTATTTTCTTGCCTCAGTCTCCTCACTGATCCAATTCAGGGCTGGGTTTAATGGCTCTGTTGTCAATCTTTTTTTTTTTTATTTTTAAATTTAATTTTATTTATTTTTTTATACAGTAGGTTCTTATTAGTCATCCATTTTATACACATCAGTGTATACATGTTAATCCC
>NC_041233.1:13802272-13808142 GCF_002837175.3 Physeter macrocephalus | reverse complement strand
AACCTCCATACTGTTCTCCATAGTGGCTGTATCAATTTACATTCCCACCAACAGTGCAAGAGGGTTCCCTTTTCTCCACACCCTCTCCAGCATTTGTTGTTTGTAGATTTTCTGATGATGCCCATTTTAACCATACTCAAAACTTATGCCATGAAATTCAATACTCTTGCTAGAAGACAGTAACAAATTTTATTCTCAGTTTTTTAGCAGCCAATGCAAAGGAGAAAAAAGTAATGTTATGCCTTGCAGAGGGTCATATTTTATATATACGTATATATGATTATATGTATATGTATTTAACAGCACACTGCTGCTTGAAAGAAGGAAGCTCGATCGCAGGAATAAGGAATAGAGATTACGTTTCCAGTGTTTGTTTTTGTAATTGCCCTTATACCTGAGCCTGAAATAACCTATAGTAAAATGTTCAGAAAGAACTAGCACTCTGACTGTTTATAATCAAGATTTGATGGCTCTCTGTAATTTTTGTGAGCAGGAGGCCTAGCAGAAAGAGGCTTTGTTTGGCCAATAAGACCCTCCTAGAACTCAAGGGTGGACGGATGGGGGGAACAGACAAGGGAGACAAAGGTTTTTCTCCATTTTCTTACACCCCCACCAGTCCTTCAGCATTCCACCGCTCCTGCTGGTGCACACAATTTAAATACAACAACTGGAGCTTTCATGCTCCCCTTTAAGGGGTGGGTGTGCACCTAGGACACTAACGTAAGTTCTTCCAGCTAACCTTAGTTTCCTTGACTAGCAGTCCATCTGGGACTTCTATGCCTTCTCTTCGAGAGAGCAAATACAATAACTAGCTTCTCAGAACATTATGTGGATTTGTGGCATTCTCTGAGGGGCTATAAATGGATCACACTGACAGCTTTATTTGTCATTCTTAAATGGAATGTGTTTTTCCCCCTTTGTGTTAAATCGAAATCAGATGGCATTTCTTATTTCAATGTGGAATGTTTTTACTCTCATAATTGCAAAAGTACATTCACAACTGATACTGTTCTAATTGACAAAATTTGTGTTTCATTATTGGCAGGGAGTGGGGGGGGCCTGTATGTGGAATGTAACTGAGGGAAGACAACTTAGGCAACATTTTCGTTTTGCCTATTTATTGAGATCCTGATACAGTTGATAGAATTCTGTCACCATATGGAAGCAGAGACAATTATAGTGCATGTAATGACATGGATTTTAGAAGCAAGGATATAAAAAGGTATACCCAGAAGAATAGCCACAATCCAGAGACATCAACATTTTTGAAATCTCATCTCTCCTTTGCCTCCCCAGCTCGTCTCTGTTCCTATTCTTCTCTTCTCTTCCTGCCCTTGCAATGGCTGTGGTTCAATATATGCAGTGACAAAAATGGCAGGAGTAGGGTTAGAAAGTACTACCTTCACATCTTAGCATATTTTTATGTGCTAAAACAACTTGCTTTTCAGCCCAGATAAAATTATTCCTTAAAAAATCCATATCATTCCCATCCACCCATTGCTGAATCTGGGTGCAAAAGGAAGCCCTCCTACTTTGATTTCTTAAATCCATCAAAAGCCTTCAGTGGTCTAGTTACTAATCTCAATACTGTGTTTATCTTTAGAATTTTTAAACACTGGGCTATGGGTACATTTTTCTTGCTGAATTTATATCGGGGTTTATTTTCATATTCATTTCACACACTCATGTTCTCCATAAAGCTGTCTTTAGTGAGTACCTACTATGTGCCAGACACTGTTAGGATGCAATGAATTGCAGCAGGTATTCTCTGCCCTCATTTGGCCTACAGGCTGGTGGGGATGACAGACAGTAAAAGAATCACCCAAGTAGGTTTGAAATTGCAGCTGTTCTAAATGCTACAAAGGAGAGACAAGATTCTGGAAAATGAGATCTGTATGATGTACAGACAAGGAGTACAGGCAGAAGGCGTGATGTATGGGACAGCCAAAATGTAAGGAAAGCAGAAGAGAGCAGGGGCAACGTGAGAGACGAGGAAAGCCAAGTGGCCGAAGGACAGGGAGCAAGATAAACAACTTGAACCTGAGGACATGATCATGAGCCCTCATCATGAAAGGCTTTTTAGCCATAGCAAAGCATATCCCTTTAACCTAGCACCAATAAAAAGGTTGGTTTGGGGGGGCTTTTTTGAGGGGGAGGATTATAGTCAGTCACATCATCAACTGTGTATTTCAAAAAAGTATTTCTGGCTACAATGCAGAGTATTAGTTGGCCAGGGGCAAAAGTTATGTAGACCAACTGAACTTTTTGAGCAGAGAGATACTGGTAGCTTGACTTAGGGGAGGAAGGATGAATTCTAAGGAGTCAGTGGATTCCAGAGATGTGCAGGAGGTGAAATTGACAGGTCGCCTTCTGCAGTATTTATGCGGAGCCCACGAGGAAGTGTCAGGGAACACTGGCAGAAGAACGAGTCTGTGAAGACAAGTTTGTAAGTTCAGTGTTGGACATGCTGTGTTTCAGATGGCTTGCAGTCATCACAGTGCAGAGCAAGGAGACATGCGATTATGGGTGTGGAGCTTGTCAGAAAGCTCTGGGATCTGAACCAGAGATAGAAACTTGTGATTCAACTTCACATTCACTGGTCTGGATATGATCGACAGGATCCACAGTTGGAGATGATGCCACAGAAAGGGTATAAAGTTAGTCACGGGAGAGAATGCTACGACCAAAGCCTTGAGGAATTCAAATCCATCGTGGCCATGTAGTGAAGGACGAGCCTGCTGAGGGTGAGCGGGGAGCACCAAGAGAAAGAAGGAAACCCAGGAGACCGCTGGTCGTGGGGCAAGGAAACAAGGATTTCCTTTTGAGAAGGTGGGAGTGGTCAGTTGCCTTGAATGTGGAAGACTGACAAAGGAGACATTTGTTTTGAATTAAAATAAAGAGAAATTGGAGATTGGTTCAAGATGGCAGAGTAGAAGGACATGCTCTCATTCCCTCTTGCGAGAACACCGGAATCACACCTAACTGCTGAACAATCATTGACAGGAAGACACTGGAACTCACCAAAAAAGATATCCCATATGCAAAGACAAAGGAGAAGCCCCAATGAGACAATAGGAGGGGCGCTATCACAATAAAATCAAATCCCATAACTGCTGGGTGGGTGACTCACAAACTGGAGAACACTTATATCACATATGTCCACCCACTGAGGTGAAGGTTCTAAGCCCCATGTCAGGCTTCCCAACCTGGAAGGCTAGCGGAATTTGACTGCAGGACTTTGGCAGGCCTGAGGGAAACAGAGACTCCACTCTTGGAGGGCACACACAAAGTAGTGTGCACATCGGGACCCAGGGGAAGCGGCAGTGACCCAAGGGGAGACTGAACCAGACCGACCTGCTAGTGCTGGAGGGTCTCCTGCAGAGGCGGGGGGCAGATGTGGCTCACCAAGGGACAAGGACACTGGCAGCAGAAGTTCTGGGAACTACTCCTTGGCATGAGCACTCCCAGAGTCTGCCATTAGCCCCACCAAAGAGCCCAGGTAGGCTCCAGTGTTGGGTCGCCTCAGGCAAAACAACCAACAGGGAGGGAACCCAGCCCCACCCATCAACAGTCAAGTGGAATAATGTTTTACTGAGCTCGGCCCACCACAGCAACAGTCAGCTCTACCCACCACCAGAGCCTCTCATCAAGCCTCTTAGATAGCCTCATCCACCAGAGGGCAGACAGCAGAGGCAAGAAAAACTAGAATCCAGCAGCCTGTGGAACAAAAACCACATTCACAGAAAGATAGACAACATGAAAAGGCAGAGGGCTATGTACCAGATGAAGGAACAAGATAAAACCCAGAAAAACATCTAAATGAAATGGAGATAAGCAACCTTCCAGAAAAAGAATTCAGAATAATGACAGTGAAGATGATCCAGGACCTCAGAAAAAGAATGGAGGCAAAGATCGAGAAGATACAAGAAACGTTTAACAAAGATGTAGAAGAATTAAAGAACAAACAAACAGAGATGAACAATACAATAACTGAAATAAAAACTACACTAGAAGGAATCAACAGCAGAATAACTGAGGCAGAAGAACGGATAAGTGACCTGGAAGACAGAATGGTGGAATTCACTGCTGAGGAACAGAATAAAGAAAAAAGAATGAAAAGAAATGAAGACAGCCTAAGAGACCTCTGGGACAACATTAAATGCAACAACATTCGCATTATAGGCATCCTAGAAGGAGAAGAGAAAGAGAAAGGACCCAAGAAAATACGTGAAGAGATTATAGTCGAAAAGTTCCCTAACAAGGGAAAGGAAATAGTCACCCAAGTCCAGGAAGCACAGAGAGTCCCATACAGGATAAACCCAAGCAGAAACACGCCGAGACACACAATAATCAAACTGGCAAAAATTTCAGACAAAGAAAAATTATGGAAAGCAGCAAGGGAAAAACGACAAATAACAGACAAGGAAACTCCCGCAAGGTTAACAGCTGATTTCTCAGCAGAAACTCTACAAGCCAAAAGGGAGTGGCATGATATATGTAAAGTGATGAAAGGGAAGAACCTACAACCAAGATTACTCTACCCGGCAAGGATCTCATTCAGATTCGATGGAGAAATCAAAAAATTTACAGACAAGCAAAAGCTAAGAGAATTCAGCACCACCAAACCAGCTCTACAACAAATGCTAAAGCAACTTCTCTTAAGTGGGAAACACAAAAGAAAAGGGCCCGCTAAAACAAACCCAAAACAATTAAAAAAATGGTCATAGGAACATACATATCAATAATTACCTTAATTGTGAATGGATTAAATGCTCCAACCAAAAGACACAGGCTTGCTGAATGGATACAAAAACAAGACCCATATATATGCTGTCTACAAGAGATCC
The DNA here is from genome assembly GCF_002837175.3 of Physeter macrocephalus. Taxonomy (NCBI): domain Eukaryota; kingdom Metazoa; phylum Chordata; class Mammalia; order Artiodactyla; family Physeteridae; genus Physeter; species Physeter macrocephalus. The sequence continues at coordinate 13,803,295 of NC_041233.1, read as the reverse complement.
ACTTCAGACCTAGGGGCACATACAGACTGAAAGTGAAAGGATGGAAAAAGATATTCCATGCAAATGGAAATCACAAGAAAGCTGGAGTAGCAATACTCATATCCAATAAAATAGACTTTAAAATAAAGAATGTTACAACAGACAAGGAAGGACACTACATAATGAGAAGAAAATATAACAATTATAAATATATATGCATCCAACATAGGAGCACCTCAATACATAAGGCAACGGTTAACAGCTCTAAAAGAGGAAATCGACAGTAACACAATAATAGTGGGGATAGTGGGGGACTTTAACACATCACTTACACCAATGGACAGATCATCCAAAGAGAAAATTAATAAGGAAAGCACAAGGTTTAAATGACACAATAGATCAGATAGATTTAATTGATATTTATAGGACATTCCATCCAAAAACAGCAGATTACACTTTCTTCTCAAGTGCACACGGAATATTCTCCAGGACAGATCATATCTTGGGTCACAAATCAAGGCTCAGGAAATTTAAGAAAACTGAAATCATATCAAGCATGTTTTCTGACCACAACGCTATGAGATTAGAAATGACTTACAGGGAAAAAAAATATAAAAAACACAAACAGATGGAGGCTAAACAATACGTTACTAAATAACCAAGAGAGCACTGAAGAAATTAAAGAGGAAATAAAAAAATACCTAAAGACAAATGACAATGAAAACACAATGATCCAAAACCTAAAGTGCACACGGAATATTCTCCAGGACAGATCATATCTTGGGTCACAAATCAAGGCTCAGGAAATTTAAGAAAACTGAAATCATATCAAGCATGTTTTCTGACCACAACGCTATGAGATTAGAAATGACTTACAGGGAAAAAAAATATAAAAAACACAAACAGATGGAGGCTAAACAATACGTTACTAAATAACCAAGAGAGCACTGAAGAAATTAAAGAGGAAATAAAAAAATACCTAAAGACAAATGACAATGAAAACACAATGATCCAAAACCTATGGGATGCAGCAAAAGCAGTTCT
>NC_041233.1:13800831-13800901 GCF_002837175.3 Physeter macrocephalus | reverse complement strand
TTAAAGATGATACCAAAAGATGGAGAGATATACCATGTTCCTGGATTGGAAGAATCAATACTGTGAAAAT
>NC_041233.1:13800246-13800816 GCF_002837175.3 Physeter macrocephalus | reverse complement strand
CTCTTCAATAAGTGGTGCTGGGAAAACTGGACAGCTATATGTAAAAGAATGAAATTAGAACACTCCCTAACACCATACACAAAAATAAACTCAAAATGGATTCGAGACCTAAATGTAAGACCAGACACCATGAAACTCTTAGAGGAAAACATAGGAAGAACACTCTTTGACATAAATCACAGCAAGATCTTTTTTGATCCATCTCCTAGAGTAATGGAAATATAACCAAAATAAACAAATGGGACCTAATGAAACTTAAAAGCTTTTGCAAAGCAAAGGAAACTACAAACAGGACGAAAAGACAACTATCAGAATGGGAAAAAATATTTGCAAACGAAATGGACAAAGGATTAATTACCAAAGTATATAAACATCTCATGCAGGTCAATATTAAAAAAACAAACAACCCAATCCAAAAATGGGCAGAAGACCTAAATAGACATTTCTCCAAAGAGCACATACAGATGGCCAAGAAGCACATGAAAAGCTGTTCAACATCACTAATTATTAGAGAAATGCAAATCAAAACTACAATGAGGTATCACCTCACACCAGTTAGAATGGGCATCA
>NC_041233.1:13780639-13799568 GCF_002837175.3 Physeter macrocephalus | reverse complement strand
GGGGGGGGGATGAATTGGGAGATTGGGATTGACATGTATACACTGTTGTGTATAAAATGGATAACTAAAAAGAAAAAATAAAGAGAAATTACTAAATGATATGTCTGGGAAACAGACCTATAACTGGTTCTGAATGTGGTCATGTGTGTTTGAGACGATTTCACATGTTCATATTTTACACATATCTTAAGAAGATGCTAGGGAGAAGGTGTGACAGAGAGGAAAGCCATTTCGACATGTTGGCAACCACTAGAGAGAGAGTGGAACTGGGTGGAATCTGTGCACAAAACAGTCTGAGGTTCTGGGGATGTGAACTGGAGAGAAAATCTGACCCTGACACCAGGGAATTCTACGAGCTGCCTGTTCACCCGCCCGATGGTGCTCTTGTAAGCAGGGTAAATAAACCAAATGTTCATGAAGCAGTGTTGACTCACCTCACCCACTTGCTAGCATTGCTGTGGTGGGGGAGGAGGCCATGGGCTGAGGCCATGGGCTGAGACACTGCAGAGTACATTCTCTGCAACTTCTGTGGCATGAGCTGCAGCCTCAACTTCCCTCCCTGACCCTGGACAACACCAACGTGTGAGCCCACCCAGAGGGCAAGGAGTGGAAGGCTGTATCTCAGCACAGTGAGCACCGTGGTACGGCAGAGGTCAGACTGAAGTGAGCTGCAGACGGAAGGTAAGAAAAGAAAGACGAGCATCGGAAATTATTTACAGCAGTGCGGCTATAAAGGGGAAGAGAGAGATTGGAGGCCAACTGGAGAGAGATAAGTGGATGAGTCACCAACTTATTCATTCAACAAATAGGAATCTATCTTACAGGACAAGCACCAGGAAGACATTTTCTATCCCTAATGGGAGATTGGATGTAAACACTTACTTGATTTTTATAATGGATCAAACACATTTGTTAAAATAATGAAGAGAGAAAAGTAACACTTCTACCTCTATTTGGGTTTTTTTCTTATCTTCTCTCCTTTCATTACTTCTGTCTTCCAGATTTGGACAGTCTTGCTATTGTCGCTTATTCAGAGAATATTTTCTAAAATGGTGTCCGTAACCCTATGTTCAGAGCTTTTCATGGTGCCATTTGACTTTAGAAAAACCATCTTACCGCCTATTATTTATATGGTACCCACAATATTCAAGCATGAAATATTAAACCAGGGCAGTTAGAAATGTGAATAAAGCAGGGTTTCCCTAGCTAGATTATAAGCTTTCTGAGAGCTCTTCACGATGCTGTATTTACAGCTATCAAAAATAAAGCCAGAACTGCTACTTGTAAAAGAATGAAATTAGAACACTCTCTAACACCATACACAAAAATAAACTCAAAATGGATTAAAGACCTAAATGTAAGGCCAGACACTATAAAACTCTTAGAGGAAAACACAGGCAGAACACTCTATGACATAAATCACAGCAAGATCCTTTTTGACCCACCTCCTAGAGAAATGGAAATAAAAACAAAAATAAACAAATGGGACCTAATGAAACGTCAAAGCTTTTGCACAGCAAAGGATACCATAAACAAGACCAAAAGACAACCCTCAGAATGGGAGAAAATATTTGCAAACGAAGCAACTGACAAAGGACTAATATCCAAAATTTATAAGCAACTCTTGCAGCTCAATAACAAAAAAACAAACAACCCAATCCAAAAATGGGCAGAAGAACTAAATAGACATTTCTCCAAAGAAGATATACAGATCGCCAACAAACACATGAAAGAATGCTCAACATCATTAATCATTAGAGATTGCCAACAAACACATGAAAGGATGCTGAACATCACTAATCATTAGAGAAATGCAAAACAAAACTATAATAAGGTATCGCCTCACACAGGTCAGAATGGCCATCATCAAAAAATCTACAAACGATAAATGCTGCAGAGGGTGTGGAGAAAGGGAACCCTCTTGCACTGTTGGTGGGAGTGTAAATTGATACAGCCACTACGGAGAACAGTATGGAGGTTCCTTAAAAAACTAAAACTAGAACTACCATATGATCCAGCAATCCCACTACTGGGCATATACCCAGAGAAAACCATAATTCAAAAAGAGTCATGTACCACAATGTTCACTGCAGCTCTATTTACAATAGCCAGGACATGGAAGCAGCCTAAGTGTCCATCGACAGACGAATGGATAAAGAAGATGTGGCACATATATACAATGGAATATTACTCAGCCATAAAAAGAAATGAAATTGAGTTATTTATAGTGAGGTGGATGGACCTAGAGTCTGCCATACAGAGTGAAGTTAAGTCAGAAATAGAAAAACAAATACCGTATGCTAACACATATATATCTAAAAATCTAAAAAAAAAAATGGTTCTGAAGAACTTAGGGGCAGGACAGGAATAAAGACGCAGACATAGAGAATGGACATGAGGACATGCGGAGGCGGAAGGGTAAGCTGGGACAAAGTGAGAGAGTGGCATGGACATATATACACTACCAGATGTAAACTAGATAGCTAATGGGAAGCAGTCGCATAGCACAGGGAGATCAGCTCGATGCTTTGTGTCCACCTAGAGGGGTGGGATAGGGAGGGTGGGAGGGAGGGAGACGCAAGAGAGAGGGGATATGGGGATACATGTATACGTATATCTGATTCACTTTGTTATACAACAGAAGCTAACACACCATTGTAAAGCAATTATACTCCAATAAAGATGTTTAAAAAATAATAATAATCTAAATGAAGAAGAAGACCCTCCATGAAGCGATAGGGAAAGAGAAAATAGGACTTCACATGATGGTGACTGTGAGATTTCAATTGACATGTCCATATTGAATTACTACTAAGCATAAGGTAATATAAATTTCCTTAGCAGTGAAAAAACCAAAAACAATTTCGATTTGAAAAAATAATTCAGATAACAGAAATACAGAATTGTATAATACAATTTGATACTTAATAAATATTGTAATTGCTCTATAAAGGAAATAAATAAAGCCAGAGTACTATAAATGTGATTCTTGTAGTGAGGGTACAGTTAAGGATCCTTGGGTTTGCAGAGGAGGGTACAATGGATTCTACACAAGAATTCAGGAAGATCCCTGAAAGAGGTGGTATTTGAACTTGTTAAGAGAGGAGCATTTCATAAGCAGAAAGCTAGTAACCAAAGTCATGGAGGCAGGAAACAGCTTTCGGGGAGAGGGGCACAGAGAGGGGAAATGGCTTAGTAGGACTAGAAAGGTTCTGTGAAAAGTGGTAAATGTATTGATCTCAGCTATTGGCAAGTTCTGCTGAGAAGGTTTAGACTTGATCCTACAGGGACTGGAGAGCTGTTTGAAGTTTTCAAGCAAGTGGGGAAGCATGAGGTTTAGGAAGAGAACTAGGATCCATCCCGAAATCTGCGAAATGATGGCGACTGGAAGCAGGGGTACATGAGATTGGAGCCCACTGCCTGGATGGGAGATGGTGGAGGCTGGGTGAGTTTTTGATCACCAACGGCCTTGGACATGTAAAAGGGAAGTGAAGTTAGTGCGTAAAGTGGCCACAGTCAGGCGGGTATGTTTTGCTTGGAGGTGCGGTGATGGAGGAGAAGAATGAAGATGACACCAAGGGTTCAAGCCACAGAGGGTGACAATGCCACTGACGTTAGGCACAAAAAAGATGAGCAAATTCAGGAGAGGACGGGGATGAGAATCCAGCCTGGAGAAGCATCAAAAAAGACAATTTAAGGTGGGAGTGTGAATGAAATTGCTGCCAAGTGGAGAGCCTTCAGGAAGGTCCACACTTAAGGGGAAGAAGAAGAAGAGCCAAAAGAGGAAAACTGAGAGGCGTTTCCTGTAAGATTGGAAGTGAGGTTTCAAGGAAGTCAGGAAAACATGTGGATTTCAAGGAAGAGCTCCGTGCTGTGATTTGTTTAGTTTACAATATAATCATGTGGTTGCATCTTTTCCCTTTCTCATCCTTTCCCTTTGAAAAGGCCTCACAAAATGGGCTGTGTGGAGGTCAGTACTGCATCACGTCTGCGTTCATTATCTTTGCAGCTCTACCACCTGTTTATTCATGAACAGCGACCGGCCTGGAGTCATGAGCAATCAGTGACTTCCTCCAGAAACTATCCTCATTGCTGACAACATGACTTAAGGAGCTCCTTGTGTGTTTGTTAGGAAGGCACAGCAAGGGAGGAGAGCTGGATGACTTGTTAACTGGGAGTGAGGTGGGCTTACATTTAGGATTTCCCTAATTCAAGCTTCAGGTTTGTCTCTAGGAGTAATACAATTTTCATAGCAGTAATAACTACCTCCAAGCAAAAGTACTCTTTTGCCCTTCAGTTTTCATGGTAGGTAGTCAGCCCTACTCTTGTCAAATGGGATAGGCCATTTTATCTCAGTGTCCCTGTATCGTGTTTTACATGTAAGAATTTTCTATGAATTTCGAATCAAGAGGATAAAATACTCGGCTTCTTTGGGGGAAATGATGTATTTTCTCCTTTCTAATAATAGGGGACTAAAAAGAAATTATGTTTTCCTTTTTCCTAAATTACCAAGAAATTCAAATCCAAATTGTACCTTCAATCATCTCAAGTGTTGACCAACGTAGGTAGTATATACACTTCTTCCTGTTTTACTCTCAACCCTATTTTCTTATTTTTATTCATATTTCTTCATTTTTTCTTTTTGGAAGCCACCTCAAATCCTTACAATAGAGTCAGAACATAAATAAGTGAAATAGTTTTACTGTTAACTAAATGTCCTTCTACACATTGTCTCATCTGCTCATCAGAGCAGTCCATCGAATAGCTGGCATGAGTACTCCCACCAGAGAGATGAAGGAACTAAGCCTGGGTGAAGTTAAGGACCTTCACTTCACCCAAATACCAAATGGGAAGTGGACGGCCCCCGGTCTCCTTTCTTTAATGGCAGTAGTCATTTCAGCCTTTCTTGCTCAAACTTTTGCGGGCACCAAGTTGATCTGTAAATTGCATATGGTTGGCTGGGATAGCTCTCGTTCAGACGGGAAACAATCACTGACATAACAAACTATTATTCCTTGTACATTTTTCTTCTTGATGATAAAACATTCCATGCTTGTATCTCCTACCCAGGTTTTATAACTACCCAGAAGCACATGAAAGAGGCCTCTTTCAGCAAGTATTCTTGATTAAGTCATGAAAATGGAATTGAAGCTCATTCTTCCCCTTCATGTGGTAAGTAACTACTACTATGGGTAGTTCTAATTCTCTCACAGTATTCAAAAAGAAATGGAAATACTTCTTGTGTGAACATGGCATAACTTCCAATATCTAGATCTGTCTTCAGAATGTTTCATAAAAGAGGGGAATTTCAATTTTTTAGTTCATTTGTGGTTTTTATCAATGCTAAATATGTTTTACATGGTTTAGAATTTTAGTCATTTTGATCTACTCATATGTAGACCTACGTATGAGTTTTGATCATTAAGTTAACATAATTCTTCTACTCACTTTATAAACACTTTTGAGAGTCCTTAGTGAGTGGCATCTGTGCAGAAAACTGACATGTGGACTCTGAAAAGTCATGGCCACATATAAGAAAGATTGCGAAATGCTAGACTGCTGTGCAGTGGCACTTCTCCTCATCCCAGATGCCCTAGTTTGGAGCACCCACCCCTTTTGGCCTGGACACTGACTGTCTTTAACTGGAAAAACTTATTATCACTTTGCAAGTGATTAGAACTGAGTCATCTGAAGTGAGCAAAATTGGCTTTTGAGGAAAGGGCTGTATTATTGAGTTTTCACCAGTGCATTGTGCCTTAAAATGATTTGAAACAGTTCACTCTCCTCTGTCCACACTCACAAAATCATTTATTTTCACTCTTCGTTGTATTTTATTTTTCTTTATAGGTTCTAATGCATATTGAAAAGAAAAATTCTCTCTATATGTAGAGATGTGAATATTGCAAAATTACATTTATTCTAATGAATTAGGGATGTGGGAATATTTGAATTTGTGGGAAGGATGAATTATAGATAACTGTTAAACAAATGTGGCTTTATTACTTTAAACTACATATAGCAACTTCAACAAAACATTATAAAACAGAAATCCTTGAGGAGACCTGTTATAATAAATCATATGAACATTTTGTTATTAGCATATAGATTGGGTGTATGTAGGAGCTTGTGAAGTGCCCGAGGTTCACTGAAAATAGCTTATTCTGTGTCTAAAAGTGTACATAAGACTGGAAATAAATGTTTAAAACACCATATGTTATCTACCTATAAATAAAATGTTTGCAAAAGAAAGGTAAACGTCAGCCCAGCTCATGATCAAATCAAAAGATTTTTAATTTACTGAAGTCCTAAATTAATGAGATATTACCACGTGTGCATAAATAATCTAAAGAATAAAATTTGCTGATCCTTCTCTCATATGGGTATTTGTGCTAATGAATCAGGATCCTATTTACACGATTAGTCCCCAAAGTAACTGCTTATTTGAAGAAGTTTTGTCTTATGGGCTTTCAGTTAATTAAATCCATTTGCATTTTATGCACACATTTTAAATTCTCAAGTCCCGTTTTTCATAAGCCAGATTCAAATACGTTCATGTGATAATACCTCTCATTAAGGCATTAGTCTTTCATTTTTAAAGGAACTTTCAGAATACCCATACGCATAAAATGTTTATTAATGAAGTCCAATCAATATTTTAGAGAAGTCAACCAATTCAATGTTGTTTTCTTAGTTTAAATTTTCCTATTTGTAATGGTGATTGCCATGCTGAATATACCTTCAATTTCTAATTTTTCGGTTAGTTTCATTGATTCAAATTTTTTTTCCTGCTTTCGTTCTGCACGGCAGTTTTTAACTTCTAATAATGCCATGGGATTATAAGCATCCCTTTCCTAAAGAGTAGCTTTTTCAAAGTATGTGCATATTAACTGACTGATCTTGCCAACCCAACTGGGAGATCACTAAAGTATGGAGAAAAACTTTTCTAATACTGAAGAACAAAGTATAGTAATTCACAAAGTTAGGTACGTTTTAAAAGGCATGGTTTGCTTAAGGTCTTCAAATATTTGAGAAGTCGGGAATTAAAGTACACAAGTGATAAAAAAAAAAAATTGTAAATGCCTTCATTAGATCTAAACTACAGTCACCTCGCGGTGCCACCCTAGCTTGGAAACTTGAAAAAGCTACTGAAGTTAGGAAAGGGAAAGCAGCAGCAGGGCAGACGAGATTAAGGGAGGGACCAGGAAGAGCCACAGGGCGCACACAGCGGGCCCAGGGTCTAAAATTAATGAACACGGCAAGCTCAGATGCTGGGAAAGGCACGAAGGGGCATAATATGGAAAGCAGATTTGAAATCCCCGTTTTATTTGTTTGTTTGTTTTTGGCCGCGCCTCACGGTTTGTGGGATCTTAGTTCCCCAACGAGGGGTGGAACCCATGCCCTCACAATCCCCCAGCAGTGAAAGAGCAGAGTCCTAACCGCTGGACTGCCAGGGAATTCCTAAACTCTTGGTGCTAAATCTTGCCTCAGTGACCTATTTCTAGGTGCTTATTAGATGTTTATCTGGTTTACTGTTTATCTAGGTTTATTAATTCCTCTTTGCAAAGGAGACGTAAAATGCAGAATCTGGATATAGGTACCAATTCCAGCCTAAGATTATATCTGAATAAAAAAATGGGTAGAAATACCATAGAAAAAAGGAAGAAAGAAATGATATCCTACAATCAGAATATGACAGTTATTTTGTCCTGTTTAGCAGTATTGGTCAATAATGTAATTTTGTGGTCATCTTAACATGGGATTATACTATAGGTATAAAAAGGAAAACAATTTTTGATACCCTGAGAAACTTATACACTTTACAATAAAATAAACAAATTTTATTCAATTAAATTTTACTGATTCATTTAAGCAATGATCTACGTTAAGTCTAATACCAATAGTCTCCTCAGAAGATAACATTTTCTTTGTAGCTGGAATTGCCCTAAGGAAGCACTTCTTCTCATTTAGAGAAAGTAGGAATAAAGCACTTGTATTACCATTTGCGAAGATTTTTAATACTGAATAAAATATTAGTGTTTAGTGTAATATTGATTCTTAACGTAATACTCCTCCATAATGGCATGCTAATTGGTTAGAATTAAATCAGACAGATTCAAAAACCCTGAGAACAGACCATCTAACACTTGTAATTTTTTTTCATTAGTTTTCAGAATTCCAATTAAAATGGAATTAATCCATCAAATAAAAGACCATGATACAATAGAAATCCTGTGTACTGTGTCTTGTGCACCCTCTCTTCCTTCCCACCTCTCCACCCCATGATGAATATAAGAGTGAAGACGCTGGGAGAAAGGACACTCCTTCACTTATGAGTTTCAACCAAGCATTCAAGAGGCAGGTGATCTATGTGCATTCCATCTCTGTAATTTACTAACTGTGAGACCTCAGGCATTTACTTCACCCTCCTGGAGCCACAGTTTCCTCAACAGTAATATTACTAAGCTAGTAGTACTGACCTCCCTCGAGTTGTTGAGGAAGTAAAACAGAGGTTCTCTCTCAACTGGGGGCGATTCTGCCCTCCAAGGAGATGTGTGGCAATGTCTCAAGATAGTTTGGGCTGTGACAACTGGAGGGGGTGGGTGCGCCACTGGCAGCTGGGGAGTAGAGGCCAGGGAGGTTTCAAATCTTCTTAAGATGCACAGGACAACCTTCCCCACTCCAAAAAGTCATCCAGCCCAAAAGGTCGGTAGTAGCAAGACTGAGAAAGCCCCGGGCAAAGTGAAGTAGTGTACGCAACGAGCACAGTGTCTGACACACAACAGGCCCACAGTAAATATCAGTAGAGTTACATTGTTACTGTTGTCATTATTTATTTGAGAAGGAACTCCAAGTAACCTGCCTGGTATCAGGACTGACTAAGCAATTCGGGAAGCCCATCCCAGCACAGTCAGTCGTGCCTGTCAGCTACGTCATCTACTTGGGGTGGCCAATTTTTAGGGACAGACTGACCCACTTAATACTTGACTAGTATAGCAGGCTCATAAATAGGATCATACCAAAGTTCAAGGGCTATCATTTAATTTTTACCTTCTTAGAAATTCGAAGAAAATAGGAAAGACAAATAATAACTTACAGTAACAGGTGACTTTTACTTTTTAACTTCTGCTGTTAGGAATGGCTCAGGAGTCTCCTGACGATCATTTACTTTATAAAATAAACTGATGCTTGGACATATGGCTAGGAAATATGGTCTTCTGATTAATATAAGATCCTAACTGTTTATATGGTACATGAACATTATCAATTTCAAAACCAGTTGAATGCAACCATATAGTTTTAGCTTTGAGGCAGGGGAACTCTTGCTTAATGCAAGATTATTTAGGTCAAAAAGACTTGAGTTTGAATTTCAGCTTTATAATCATCAAGCTGTGTGACTTTGAATAATTTGCCTAACTTCTCTGAGCTCAGTTTCCTCATCTGTTTAATAGGCATAAAATTACCTCATAGGATTGTTGAGGGAATTAAATAAGACATCCAGCATTTGACATATATTAGCAGTGAATAAATGGTAGCACTTATTATTTTCATTATTATTATTTCTTCTAGGAACCTTACACTGCTTTGCATGGCCATCAGTTCTCATTCTAAAGAATGATAACTATGATATATAGGTACTTTTTTTAATTAACAGAGGAAGCTCAAATTATGTCCATTACCTCAATAAACAAAATATTAGACTTGCTTCAATAAAACTGATTTAAGATGAAAAAAGAAAACATACATATTATACATGGAATTTTCCAATGAGAATATTTTTAAGGAAACAGTGGATTTCCTAAATTAAAGACAAATGATGTGTACATCTTTCTCTCATATTTTAATACAGTTGATAATCCACTTTTTAATTAGCCACCTAATTATAATTCAATAGAAATTTCCCTAGGTGAATGTAGTAACCTACTTCAGAGAGAGAAATGGTGATGTGAGTAGGCGATCCTACTGTGAATTTTGACACTTTTTCAGGTCCAATTTGTTCCAAACCTAAACCACCCAGGAGAAATGGGGAGAGCTCTGTTGCATAACCTAATAATTCAGACTGCCAGGAAGGGTGACTATAAGACTGAATTCACCTTTCGTCAGTATTTTTATTTCTCCATTTCTTTGTCCCTAAAGGAGACAGACTCACTATTTTTTTTCTTCCCATCATTCGTATGTTTTAAATTTGAAAATAAAAACACAATTAATCCAAATTATGGCTTCCTTCATTTTTCTTGCTGGTTTGCATTCTTCTTAACTCTTCAAGTTTCCACAGCTTCCAACTCAAAGGTCTTGATTTTTTTGTTGTTGTTGTTGTTTTTTGGGGTTTCCAGGACCAAAAGGTACTTGAGGAGACAATTTCAACATCATAATAGGCATCTGTTTGATTCCACAACCCAGACCCTGTGTTAAGGAAGGAGATTTTTTTTTTAATCTATTCCTTAGCAATAGATATTCAAAGTTCCCAAGCCTTAAAATTTTATCATTGGTTATTCATCAACTTAGTTTAAAATGTTTTCAGACTTAACATTTGGTGCTGAGGAAATGGATTGCTTTATTGAACTCTCTCTTCCAACCAGTTTTAGCTTTGTGTAGTTACAACTTCAGTGTCTTTGCATATAACTCTGAACTATTGTCTCCCAATTCCTGGCTCATATTCATTAAATTTATGCAGAGAGGAGAGCTGAACTTTTCATTTTAATTATCTCCTTGCTTCCACCCTTGCACCCTACCGTCTATTTTCTTTTCTTTCTTAATTTTAATTTTATATTGGAGTGGAGCTGATTAACAATGTTGTGTTAGTTTCAGGTGTCCAGCAAAGTGACTGAGTTATACATATACATGTATCTATTCTTTTTCAAATTCTTTTCCCATTTAGGTTATTAGAGAATATTGAGCAGCGTTCCCTGTGCTATACAGTAGGCCCTTGTTGGTTATGTGTTTTTTAAATACAGCAGTCTGTACATGCCAATCCCGAACTCCCAATCTGTCAATAAAGTATAAGTCAGGTCATTTTGTTCCCTGACTCAAAACTCTCCAGTGGTTCCCTGTTACAATCAGAGTAAAAGCTAGAGCCTAACAGCGGTCCTCAGGCCATCTATGTTTCAGCCCACCCTGACCACTCTCACCTCCTGCCCCCATCCCCACACTTACTCCACTCCAATCACTACAGCTCGCTATAGTTCTGCCAGCACAGCAGGCATGTTCCTGCCTCAGGGCCTTTGCACATGCTATGTCTCATGTGGGACACTCTTCCCAGGGAATCCACATGACCTGCTCTCTTATCTCCTTCAAGTCTTCCCTCAAATGTCAACTTCTCAGTAAGATCTTCACTGACCACCCTTCTAAAAATGCAACCCCTTCCCACCAATTCCTATTTTCCTCCCCTGATGTGTTTCTCACCATGATAATCGCCACCATCTGATAAATTATATAACTGACTCATTTATTGCTCATTTATCTATTGTCCGTCTCCCTCCACTAGAATGTAAGCTCTATGCGGGCAGTGATTTTGGTTAGTTTTGGCTGGTATCAGGCACTTGATATTAGTTAACTTGAACTGAAGTAGAACTGTTGCCTTACTGACCTTATTTTGTTTCCCTCAAAGCCTTAATTTTGCCTCCCTGGCTTCTTCTTCTGGTGCTCTGCCCTTATGATAGTTCCTTTAGGAAAACTTCAATGCCCCTAACCCCGAGTTGGATTTAGGAAATGGAGGAAACGGTTTCACTGCGTTTCCTTTTGATCTCTGATAAGCTTCAACTGGGATAAGTATGCATTTTAGCCATGTTCCTTTCCCTGTTACTCTTCCTATTAGACAAGGAGACTGTTATCAGCAAAAGGGTAAATTGACTGGGATAGATTAGATTCCTGATCAGAACACTCCGGGGTGAATCCTGATGCAAAAAAGAGATACTGATGAAAATGCCAAGTGCTAAAAATAGTTAAATGAAAGAAAATGTGAGGGTTATTTTCCTTTGGACCTAGGTAGACTTTTTCTAATACACACATTCCTAGCATAAATATTAGAGCCTTAAGCCTGATTTGAGCAAATACATACCTCCTGATGACAAGAAAGCCATAAATATAGTTCATGACCAAAGATTAGTCGCTGTGTATCATTGCTGATGACACATGATACATAGGGGAGATCTGGCAATATTTCAGATTTCTCCAGTCAGCCATTTGTCATTTCCTAGTGGAAGATAAGGAGGTATTTCTATATTAACGGCCACTATAAAAAGGAAGTGAGGGCTTCCCTGGTGGCACAGTGGTTGAGAGTCCGCCTGCCGATGCGGGGCACGCGGGTTCGTGCCCCGGTCCGGGAAGATCCCACATGCCGCGGAGCGGCTGGGCCCGTGAGCCGTGGCCGCTCAGCCTGCGCGTCCGGAGCCTGTGCTCCGCAACGGGGGAGGCCACGGCAGCGAGAGGCCTGCGTACCGCAAAACAAACAAACAAACACCAAGAGGAAGTAGTCTGAGGTGTAGGAACTGTGCTCCGCAACGGGGGAGGGCAGCGCGGCGAGAGGCCAGCGTAAAAAAAAAAAAAAAAAAAAAAAAAAAAAGGAAGTGAGTGAAGAAATGCCTGATGTGTTTTATCACTGAGAGTCAAAGGGACACTTGACAATGTTAAAAATGTGCTGAAATGGATTACAGGTTTCGTACAAGTTGGTCTTCTAAATAATAAGATTCCATTAAAAAAGAAGAAAAGGTAGAGGAGTGAGGGAAATACGTTTCATATTGCTTAGTTCTTCTCCCTTGTGCCCTTGAACAACATTTCTGAAGTTGGGCTGAGAAACAGGAGCTTGATTTATCTCTAAAGCCTGTAACGTTTTGAGCAGCATGATATCCTTGAAACCCTGCTGCTTCAGGCCATGCTGCTGAAGCACAGAACGTTTACATCTCAGGTGAGTTCGATGCAATGTGCAGAGACCGGACGTACCTCCCCGCTAATTTAACACTGCTTCCCGATTTCAATCCATTATTTAGAATAAACCAAGCCACAGAGCATGTTCAGCACTTTCACCTGACTGAAAAATTCACACCGATGTCCCCTTCGTAACTACTATGTCTATGCAAGTGAAAGACCTAAGTCCCTTCGGGAAAGAACTTTAAAAATGGGATTGGAGATGTGAACAGCCAAGAACTTTGTCTCAGAAATGTTGGGACTGAAAAGTTTCTAACATAACCAGTAACTTCTGCGATGCTCTGCTGAATTCCAAAGATACCAATAAAAATTAAAAGCCTCAGCTTGGTTATGTGTATACTTCGATAGGCAAAGAGATATATTTAAGGCAGAGGGTGTTGAATCTGAATTAGTACAAATATTATGAATTTAATGTTCATACTGTATTTTATGGTTTATAGACTGCTTAGCAATAATTTCATATATTTTCCCTCACACCACCACTGTAAAATATATCAGCATTTTTTCCCCATTTTAGAGATGAGGCAACCTTTAATAAGTGATCTATTTCTTTCCTGTGCATATTGGGTAACTGGTAAATGATTAATTTATGTCTACATGAACTTCACCGTGCAGAGTATTTATTTTAGTGTGAGTTGGTATTTATTTTACCCTCGAAGCATTACAGTATCCAGTTATATATGCATGTTTTAAAGGCAGTAAAGCAGCCACCAGCAGTTAATGCAACATTAAGTCAGAGACTTTAAATCCACAGTAAATTCTGCATTAGGGTATTTAAATCAACCATCCCCCTTTCTCCCCTCTCTGGTCCGTGTGGGTCATAAATGGTCCTTCTACAAAATGACCACACGGCACCTGTCCAGTGACAGCGAAAAGATATGCTGAGATTTTCAGAGTTTAAAACCTTAACTGTAAAATAAAGAACCTAAAGGCTTATGACTACATCTGGCAAGAGTGAAAGAGCAAGTAAATCTGATCAGTGACTCCTGCCCACGGAATAGCTGTGACTGTGTGGCTTCTATCTGGCTCTCTTCCTTCTGCCTTCTTTATTTTTCTGCCTTCATTTCTTCCTTTCCCCTTCTTTATCCATTTTTTCCATCAGTGCGATGACTGTTGTGGCTGCTTGTATGGAGAAGAAAGTAATCACACCTAAGTGATATATTAAAGGTTTAATGAAAAGGGAAACATCTCTGGCAACACTGTCGTTTGCATTATTTCTCCATAATGCACTCTACTATATTATCCCTGTAACTGCCCTTTCAATGTGCGCAGCACTTACAGTCCAAGGTTCTCAAAAAGCTTCCTAATAAGCACTGACTCAGCTAGACCTCTCTACTATCATTTCGCCACGCTTATCTTATAATTTAGAGGACAAAGCACCACAAAGTTCAGTCATCAGATCGTAAGTCAAACATTTTTAATTAATTAGAAACGTGCTTTCTTCTCATAATTTATAGTATGTAATTCTCCTTCACTTATTGATCTCAGGACTCTTATATTTAGCCAATAAAACTAAGAGTCTAAAAAATTCCTTGCAGAGGGTCCCTGCCCTAATTTCACATGCAAAAGTTTCTGATAAAGTGTAACTACTGGCATGTTAGCTGTCAAAGGCAGATGATTCACAACACATTGTGTGTGCTGGGTATTTAAACTCTTCCCAGAAATTGTCTCTTTCAAAATTAAAATGTATTTTTTAAAATAAATTTATTTATTTATTTGTTTTTGGCTGTGCTGGGTCTTCGCTGCTGCGCGCGGGCTTTCTCTAGCTGCGGCGAGCGGGGGCTACTCTTTGTTGCGGTGCATGGGCTTCTCATTGCGGTGGCTTCTCATTGTGGAGCACGGGCTCTAGGTGCGTGGGCTTCAGTAGTTGTGGCGCAAGGGCTTAGCTGCTCCGCGGCATGTGGGATCTTCCCGGACCAGGGCTCGAACCCGTGTCCCCTGCATTGGCAGGCAGATTCTTAACCACTGCGCCGCCAGGGAAGCCCCTAAAATGTATTTTTGAAACTGAGAGAACACCTAAAGATTCAGCAAGTGCTATGATATGAATTTTATGCAAGTATTTTTATTATTAAAAATGTTGTCCCTACTGAAATATAAACTCCAGTACATCAGATCTACCAGTAAGACAGTGTATTATGAAGTGATATTTTTTAATTTGTGTCATTCGTTGTGGGATCTATTGTACAGTACCTATTTAATCAAGGCATAGAAGTTTTGAAAATGAATTTTTTAAAAAAACAGGAGCATTACTACAGAGGAATGTCACTGAAATATTATCCCCATGCTACTTGCTTAGAGATCAGTTATAAAATAATCAGCACCTCAGTGTGCAGGTTTCTAACTCAGACTTAGATATAGTTGACCTTTAAATGGACACTGTGGATTACTTTCATATAATGAAGACAGAGAAACTGGGAGGTTTTAGCCATCTTACTCTGCTATAAAAATGGAAAAAATACACATATAATTAAAAGAAACATTTCAAAATATGGGAGTAACATACGGAGGATACAAATTTCAACCTTCTAAAAATCCCTCCAACTAATAAAATACCCAAATGAAAGGCCATTATAGCTTCCCTCATATACTGCAGTTCCAATATCTAATACCGCAAGGCTTTTTCCAGTCCAAGACTTTTTATTTTTTTATTTATTATTTATTTATTTATGGCTGTGTTGGGTCTTTGTTGCTGCGCGCAGGCTTTCTCTAGTTGCGGCGAGCGGGAGCTACTCTGTTGCGGTGCGTGGGCTTCTCATTGCGGTGGCTTCTCTTGTTGTGGAGCACGGGCTCTAGGCACGCAGGCTTCGGTAGTTGCGGCACGTGGGCTCAGCAGTTGTGGCTCATGGGCTCTAGAGCACAGGCTCAGTAGTTGTGGCACACGGGCTTAGTTGCTCCGCCGCATGTGGGATCTTCCCAGGCCAGGGCTCGAACCCGTGTTCCCTACATTGGCAGGCGGATTCTTAACCACCGCGCCACCAGGGAAGCCTCCAAGACTTTTTCGACAGCAGTTATTCTTCCCATTTACATTTATTTGACCCATATTGCCGCTTCTAAATGGGACGTATCATTTTCCTCTGAGAACTCCATGTCCTTACACAGCCTTACAAGAGAACCGTGAATTTACGTCAATTTCTGGTTCAACAATGGACTAAATGGGCAGAGAGCCAGGTAAGACTCCCTTACACTTGCTCATTCTCCACCACCCCTCACAGAACATGAGACACGAATGTGCGTCCCATTATTGTAAATGTTGAACTGGGCTTGATTCCCAGGTTCTCAGTCTTGTAACCCCAGGACCCACTGTTACAGTATTTCTGTTTTCACTGATTGTCATCTTTTTATATAATTCTGTTAGCTTCTGTGAAAAAGAACCATTTCGAGGAAGGATTCTTATATGGAAAAACTGAAAAATAATGTTCATGCTGAGTAAAAACACTGTGTTCCTTTTCAAAAAGAGAACTTACCAAGTATTCATGATTTTTCAGAAGTGCATTTGGAGAAGTTGCTGAAACTTAATCTTGGTTCCAGATAAAGTCAGCCCAGCATTTATACAATTATTACCTAGCATTTCCATGCAAACTAATAAACGGTATTTCAGCCTAAAATTTAAGCTTTAGTGTACACTGAACTTAAAAACTCTTACAAGGAAACATTCTTGTCCATCAGAAGTTGGTACTGAGAAAGGAAATTCAAAGCAGCAAATATGGGCAGGGCCTTTCCAGCACCAATAGGGCAAGAAGATACCGGCCCAAGAACATGGGTCTCTAGACCACGTGGCAAATGCATCCCTAGAAAGAGAAAAATCCATTAGGTTTCCATGGCTTTTAATCATCAGCCATTTACACCTTCCAACTTAGTCCCCTGGTTCTGAGTTCAGATCCACTTGGTAACCAGTTCATTGATTATAATAATTCTTCACATATATTTATATCTATATCTATATCTGTACCTACAGGGAGAAAATACAGCAGTCAATATAACTCATTAGCTTGATAGATACATTTCTTACTGTAAAGTAATATATTGACATTCTGCTGTAAAAAGCTTTTTAATTAACGTGAATATTGTCAATGACCTCATTTTAAAGTCACGTAACTCTTGGCCACACATACGGAGGTAGAAGTTCCACTTCTGGAGCTTGAGGCTAGAGGGAGATAAGACATTTCTCATCTCATATATTGGTTTATAAAATACAGCCACTCCTATACATACTATCACAATGCCTTCCCCACCCCACAGGAAAAGGAACTAATGCTTGTAAGAAATGACAGTGAGTCTAACGCTGTCCTTAGAGAAATAAAGTTCCTCGTGCAGGTTCACCCAGCCAGTAGGTAATAGAGGTGAGAATAAAACTCAGGTCTGGGACTTCCCTGGTGGCGCAGTGGTTAAGAATCCGCCTGCCAATGTAGGGGACACAGGTTCGAGCCCTGGTCTGGGAAGATCCCACGTGCCGCGGAGCAACTAAGCCCGTGCGCCAAAACTACTGAGCCTGCGCTCTGGAGCCCATGAGCCACAACTACTGAGCCTGCCTGCCACAACTACTGAAGCCCACGCGCCTAGGGCCTGTGCTCCACAACAAGGGAAGCCACCGCAATGAGAAGCATGCGCACCGCAACAAAGAATAGCCCCCGCTCAACGCAACTAGAGAAAGCCCACGCGCAGCAATGAAGACCCAACAGAGCCAAAAAAAAAAAAAACAAAAAAAAAAAACTCAGGTCTGACAGATGTCCTTTCAACTAAACTTATGTCTTTACTTACCTTCTACTACTAGCAACAAGTTCCCTGTCTGCTGGAGAATGAACACTGGTCCTATGGGCTATTTCTTCTAAACATCTCTAAACCCAGATCTCACCCAAGAAATGGGTGTTCTGTAAGTCAGGGGTCCCCAGCCCCCGGGCCATGGACCGGTACTGGCCTGTTAGGAACCAGGCCGCACAGCAGAAGGTGAGCAGCAGGCGAGTGAGCGAAGCTTCATCTGTATTTCCAGCCGCTCCCCATTGCTCGCATTACCGCCTGAGCTCCACCTCCTGTCAGATCAGCAGGCATTAGATTCTCATAGGAGCGCGAACCCTACCGTGAACTGCGCATACGAGGGATCTAGGTTGCTCACTCCTTATGAGAATCTAACGCCTGATGATCTGAGGTGGAGCTGAGGGAGTGATGCTAGCGCTGGGGAGTGGCTGCAAACACAGATTACCATCAGCAGAGAGGTGTGACTGCACGGAGACCATAATAAATCAGTTGCTTGCAGACTCATATCAACCCCTATCAGTAAGTGGCAAGTGGCAATTAAGCAGCATCTGGTGGCAGGCTTTATAGTGGCAAGTGAGATGATGTACTTCAATTGTACAGCTGCATCTGGTGGCAGGCTTTAAGTCAGAATCCGACACTTATTTTAGTCTGCCCATTATTTCATTTACCACCTCCGTCTGCGCCTTTTCTCCACAATAAGCACTGTCTCAGCCACAGTTATGGTAAGCCAACAAACTAACCCTAGCCAAAATGAATAAAAAACAAATGTCGCTGGAGAGCTTCTTTGTAGAGCTTCTTTGTAAAGGGGGAAAGACCCAATGATGAGACAGCAGAAGACTCTAAGACTGCCAACAAAAAGAAAGCTGCATTTAAAAGAAAAGGCCAAGAGTCCTACTTAAATTACGGGTTCACTGCAACAGGTAATTCACATTCTCCAAGCCTGCTTTGTATAATATGTGGTGAACGGCTACCCAAGGAAGCCATGAAACCTTCAAAACTGCTTCTCCACATGGAGACCAAGCACCCTGCATTAAACGACAAGCCTTTGGAGTTTTTCAAAATAAAAAAATGTGAACACAAAGAACAGCAGCAATTATTGAAGGCCACCACTTCATCAAATGTGTCTGCACTGAGAGCATCACGCTTAGCGGCTAACCACGTGGCTAAAGCTGAGAAGCCCTTCACTATCTGTGAATAGTTGACCCTGCCTGCTGCTAAGGACATCTGTCAGGAACTTTTTTTTTTTTTTTTTTTTT
>NC_041233.1:13767520-13775286 GCF_002837175.3 Physeter macrocephalus | reverse complement strand
TTTTTTTTGTGGTACGTGGGCCTCTCACCGCTGTGGCCTCTCCCGTTGCGGAGCACAGGCTCCGGACGCGCAGACTCAGCGGCCATGGCTCACGGGCCCAGCCGCTCCGTGGCATGTGGGATCTTCCTGAACCAGGGCACGAACCCATGTCCCCTGCATCGGCAGGCGGACTCCCAACCACTGCGCCACCAGGGAAGCCCTGTCAGGAACTTTTAGGAGAGGCTGCAGTTCGAAAGGTGGCATGTGTTCATCTTTCGGCTAGCACCATAACTAGACGAACTGATGCAACAGCAGCAGAGGATATTGAGACACAATTGTTAGAGAGGATTCATGAGTCACCGTGGTATGCAATCCAGGTTGACGAGTCTACCGATGTTGACAACAAGGCGACAATGCTTCATTTTGTGGGATGTATTTTTCAGGAGGATGTGCACAAAGATATGTTATGTGCACTTTTGTTGCCAACCAACACCACAGCTGCAGAACTATTCAAGTCTTTGAATGATTACATATCAGGAAAACCAAACTGGTCATTTCATGTAGGTATATGCACGGAGAGAGCGGCTGCCATGACTGGACGGCTTTCTGGTTTCATTCCTTGGGTCAAAGAGGTCGCTTCTGAATGTGAGTCTATGCACTGTGTCATCCGTAGAGAAATGCTGGCTAGCCAAAAAATGTCACCTGAACTTAACGTTTTGGAGGATGTGATTAAAATTATCAACCACGTGAAAGTACACGCCCTTAACTCACGTCTGTTCGTGCAGCTCTGTGAGGAGACAGACGCAGAGCATACATGTCCTCTCTTACACACAAGAGCGAGATGGCTTTCTAAAGGTAGATCACTGGCCAGAGTTTTTGAGTTACGAGAGCCACTCCAGAGATTTTTTTTAGAACAACAGTCACCACTGGCAGCACATTTCAGTGACACAGAATGGGTCACAAAACTTGCTTACTTGTGTGACATATTCAAACTCCATCTGTCACTTCAGGGGAGAATGACAACTGTGTTCAAGTCCACAGATAAAGTGGCTGAATTCAAAGCCAAACTGGAATTATGAGGGTGATGAGGGAATGCTGGGATTTTTGACACGTTTGAAACATTAGCAGAGATTCTGAGAGAGACTGAGCCAGGGCCTTCTTTCTCCCAGCTGGTACATGATCACCTATCTCAATTTTCAAGAGTTTGGAGCATTACTTCCCAACCACAAAAGACCCCTAACTGGGAAGGAATGGATCACGACCCATTTGTGAATAAGCCAGGTGAATCGACTTTGTCCGTGCTAGGCGAGGATCAACTGCTTGAGATAGCAAATGACAGTGGCCTTAAAAGTTTGTCTGAGACAACTTGACTTCTTTCTCCCAGCTGGTACATGATCAACTATCTCAATTTTCAAGAGTTTGGAGCATTACTTCCCAACCACAAAAGACCCCTAACTGGCAAGGAATGGATCACGACCCATTTGTGAATAAGCCAGGTGAATCGACTTTGTCCGTGCTAGGCGAGGATCAACTGCTTGAGATAGCAAATGACAGTGGCCTTAAAAGTTTGTCTGAGACAACTTCAGATCCCTATACATTCTGGATTAAAGTCAAGGTAGGATTTCCTGAGATGGCCACAAAAGCACTGAAAAGCCTGCTTCCATTTCCGACATCCTATCTCTGTGAAGCAGGGTTTTCTGCAGTGACAGCGACCAAAACGAGATTACAGAGTAGACTGGACATAAGCAACAGACGTCGGGTGTCACTGTCTCCCGTCACCGCCAGGCGAGACCATCTAGTTGCAGGAGAACAAGCGCAGGGCTCCCACTGATTCTGCATTAGGGTGAGTTGTATAATTATTTCACTATATATTACAATGTAATAATAACAAAGTACACAATAAATGCAATGTGCTTGAATCATCCAGAAACCATCCCCCCACCCCCAGTCCATGGAAAAATTGTCCTCCACACAACCGGTCCCTGGTGCCAAAAAGGTTGGGGACCACTGCTGTAAGTGGTACTCTTATCTCCGTGGACGTTTGGAGAAACCCTGTCTGATCATTCACCCGTATGTATATTTTGGAATCTGATTATTTATTTATTTATTTATTTTTGGCTGCGTTGGGTCTTCATTGCTGCACGCGGGCTTTCTCTAGTTGCGGCGAGCGGGGGCTGCTCTTCTTTGCGGCGCATGGGCTTCTCATTGCGGTGGCTTCTCTTGTCGCAGAGGACGGGCTCTAGGTGCGCGGGCTTCAGTAGTTGAGACACATGGGCTCAGTAGTTGTGGCGCACGGGCTTAGTTGCTCCGAGGCATGTGGGATCTTCCCGGACCAGGGATCGAACCTGTGTCCCCTGCATTGCCAGGTGGATTCTTAACCACCACGCCACCAGGGAAGTCCCTGGAATCTGATTTTAAACTGAACGCTGTGAACACAACGATATGTGTTCATAGTGAACTTAAGAATTTATTGTACACTCCTTATCAGGGAATTGGAAAAACAAAGAGAAACAATAGTTATTATACCAAGCAGTTTCATCACTGTCTTTCATTGTCTATTCATATCTCATTATTTGGTCTGGCTTTAGAATTAGTTATGAGTCCAATTCCAGTGATCACATTTTGTTAATTGATCACATTTGCTTGCTTCCAAGTATACATTTATATTATTTACCTAAAACTAATCCGAAAAAAGGTCTTAAATCTGTTTAATTGGAGCCGGTAGGAGTGAGGGTACTACTAACTAATTATAAGCTTAGTGATGCACAGATAAAATATTCTGGATTTTGACGACGCATGTTAGGTATTAGGAGTCTTACTGTCAGCACTCTGTATCCGCACGTTCCGAATCCACAGACGCTGCATCCCCAGATGATTCAACCAACCGCGTATCGAAAATATTCAGGAAAAAAGAATTCCAGAAAGTTCCAAAAAACAAAACTGGAATTTGCCATGCCAGCAACTATTTTCATAACATTTACATT
Organism: Physeter macrocephalus; assembly: GCF_002837175.3. Classification (NCBI taxonomy): domain Eukaryota; kingdom Metazoa; phylum Chordata; class Mammalia; order Artiodactyla; family Physeteridae; genus Physeter; species Physeter macrocephalus. The sequence continues at coordinate 13,772,323 of NC_041233.1, read as the reverse complement.
GTACTTACAACTATTTTTTTTTTATTATTTTTTTTTTTTTTGCGGTATGCGGGCCTCTCACTGTTGTGGCCTCTCCCGTTGCGGAGCACAGGCTCCAGACGCGCAGGCTCAGCGGCCATGGCTCACGGGCCCAGCCGCTCCGCGGCATGTGGGATCTTCCCGGACCGGGGCACGAACCCGTGTCCCCTGCATCGGCAGGCGGATTCTCAACCACTGCGCCACCAGGGAAGCCACTGTACTTACAACTATTTACAAAGCGTTTATACTGTATTACGTATTATAAGTAATCTAGAGATGATTTAAAGTACACAGGAGGATGTGCAGAGGTTATATGCAAATGCTATACCATTTTATATAAAGGACTTGAGCATTCTTGGATTTTGGTATCTGTGGGGTCCTGGAATCAATCCCCTTGCTAATGCTGAGGAAAAACTGTATTTCATGTTATGGAGATAGATGTAAATTTTTGGAGATTATTTTTTCATCTTAGAAAATAATAGGTATCAAATGTCATTTATTAAATCATTCTGATTTAATTTAATGAGGTCATCTTTCCATCTTCCAATAATTTTGCCTAAACTAGTTCAAATATTAGAAACTTTTCTTCAAAAAAACGATCATCACCGAAGACTGAAATTGTATAACCTAAACAGGAACTCATTTCAGTGTTTACCGTACCTCCCCACTTTGAATAAATTCTTCCTAATATCTAACTCAGTTCTCTCCCAAAATGTCCTCTGCAAGCAATGTAATACTAAATCATCTTCCTTCATCTGGATTTTTCATCCTTTTAAATGCTTGGTTTGAATCCGTATTCTTTTCACATTCTCCCGGGCCTCGGGTTTCCTCCAGGCCAGTATTTCTATTAAGAAATTAGTTTCCTCTGTGTTACTGACAGCATCATTTCAGTTGCCAGGGTTGTTTCTTTTGAACAGAAGACCCAAAGGGTGTTGCCCTCCTCACTGTATTGATAGTTCCAGTGTTTCTAGGATACAACCCCCAAATAATTTTTTCAGTATTCCTTTAGAAATGAGGCACTCATTAAAAACAAAAACAAACAAAAGAGGGCTATCTTCAAAAAGAGGTCTAAGCTTCAAGAAGAGGGTGAACACTTTTCTTTCCTGGATGCTATTTTGAATGGAGACAGGAAGATGAACTAAATGACCTCTTGATGATACCCCAGCCCTATGATTTCGTGATAATCTTACCTTCCAGCACCTCATTTTCTCCAAACACTAAAATCTAATCTGCCCTAAGATATGAGAGTGTTTAACTGATGAAAACCTTTTAATGGAGGAAAGATTCTGCCTGTTTCCTTGGAAGTAATTTCCTTACCAACTGCTTACATTTATATTCAAGGCAGCCCATCTCTAATCATTAAATCCAAAGAAAGTCATAAAAGAAAAATTAGCAGACATACTACTATGTAATGATACTCAATTTATTTCTTGACTTTTCCCTTTGTTTCTCTTCATTAGAGACATTTATTCCTATAGGCATGGTTAAAGGATTCATGAACTCTACTTTGTTAAACCTAAAAATCATCCTTGTTTTCTACACCACTGGTGATTGTTAAACAGGAGAGCTCTGTGAACACCAGTGGACATTTTACTTCCAAGGCTGCCTTCTGAGCAGGGTTGCCATAGAGCAAATTACATCTGACAAGGCTGTCTGGGGAAGATGAGCAGCAGTTAGGTTAAGCAATCCTTGAGCCTGCCATTCAATCCACTGGTTTTGCGCACTAAGCCAATGATGCTACTTGGAAGCACAATTAGGTTACTAGCTCTCATTACTTTGTAATCAGCTATTTGTGAACCAGCAGAAAACTTTAAGAATAATTCCTACAAACGTAAAGTGAAGAACAGACCTCTTACATATCAGATGGATGATCTGCTTGACTCTAGATTCAGATGCTATTGGTCTTATTTATTACATTATTACTACTAATAATGAGGATAGTAGGACTGCTCCATAAAAACTCTCTACACTGAGCGAATCTGGCGGGGCTTTACATATTTTTATTGACTTGTGACAACAGTTCTTTGAAGTTTTACCAAAATAAAAGTGGTGAGTTACTCATATATTCTGGGATCTTTTTTCAGATATTGACTTTGTGTGTCCATGAATATTTTCACGATGAGTTGGTTCAGCATTCGGCTCATTATTTTTTGTTGTTGTTTGGTCCAACTGCAGTTTGGATGATATAGAATGAACAGAGAAAACCGTAGCATTAATCTTGAACTGTAAAAGCCCTATTTGTATTGTGACACAAATATAAATGTAAAGCAAGCAGGAAAAAACACTAAGTAAGCTCTTTTCTGAGCTTAGTATTGTTAGAAAATATTTAACCCTTATGTTGTTTGGTAGCTTTTCTCTGGTGTGTACTGTCAGCGCAAAAAAGAATTATGCTAGGGTCAAAAATGATTATGAACTTTTACGGTAAACTATTTTCATGAAAATTTTACCAGTTTCTCAGGTAAATGTGCAGCACTGAATTTAATTACCAAGATCGATGAAATATAAAATTAATATTCAATACAGGTCTGAATTGTATTGATCAGCATATATTTTATGTAAGGCAGTAAAAGAAAAAAATATATGTTATCATTAATATTCCTGTCCCTTGAATAAACACACGTCTTGTGGATGGAACAGAGGGTTTATACACCTAAAGAAGGTAGCATTTAGTTGTGTCTACCACTCACATCACCTAAGCCCCACTGTAACTGAAACTGGGAAGCATTTTCTATGCAATGAGCCTGACTGGACCAACAAAACCTATTTTTTTTAATTACAGCCCTGAGAGAAAGGTTGATATTAATTATAACAGGCAAAGGATCACTGATCACAATGACATTCTGCTAAATGACAAACCACAATCCATAGCCTTGAATGATCCCTCCACCAGATAACACCTGAGACCACACTGAAATGCAGTTTCCAGGTGATGGTTTTACCCAGTTGGCCTTATATGTATCAGTCAAGCAGCTGCCTCAGTTTGCCAGTTCTCTCCTTGCTGACATCAGAACTGAGATGGTTAAAAATGTTTGAAGGCCTGTAGCCTACTCTCTAGGGCTTTCACCTTGGGACGGCAGGAGGGATTATAAGGTCTCTATTATTCCATTTCCACAACTCCTAAGACTGCAGCGTAAAAGCGACCCAAAAAGCTACATCTATGTCACTGTGTAATAAACGGTTAGTTGTTTACTAACTAAAGAACTACAGACTCTCAAGGTTGAGGGGGACCTTAAAGGTCATGGATGGCTATCCTACACTCTTCTGATGACTGAAGTGATGTTCAAACACCACCGACGATAGGAATCTCTTGGCCTCCCAACTTCAGACTGTTCGAGTTGATAGAAAGTCCTTAAATCAAACTATGATGTGTCTCTCTGTAAATTCCCCTTACCAGTCCTCAATGTAACCTTTAGCGCTAATGAAATGTTTACTTCCCCTCTGATACCTTGACAAGCTCCTTTCCAATACCTCCTCATTCTCTTGGGTTTCCTTCCTTCAAAGTCCTCGTCACTTTCCTCTGCACGTGCTCCAATTTTTTGAAACATTTTGCAGACATGGAGTATAATCTGATCTGCACAGGATGAAACACACTTAGCAATAGCTTTATTCTAAGCACTGTCTTTCTGTAAACACGGAACTGCTTTTGTGGCAACTATATCCAAGTGACACTTCAAATTCCTAAGTGCTACTCAAATATCTAAGCCAAGTCAAATGTACCCCATCCTGTACCTGTGTAGCTGGCTTTGTGTCTTTCTGTTCTGGTCCCCTATAACGGACTTCACATTTATTTCCATCAATGTCACCTCATCAAATTTGTTCCATCCTATCAACTTCAAATTTTTTTTTCCACTTGGAATGGGGAGTATATTCTAATTCTGTCATCTCACTAAGTGAAATCTCAACGTGTGTCATTGGCAAATCTGACTAGCATACTTTCTATTTACTATAATACCTGGTTTTTTAAAGTGTTGACAATAGTGAGACCAGGGGCCTCACCATCTGACTGTCCTTCCAGACAGACACTGATCATTTCACTGTCATCCTCTGCGTGGGGCTATTCAACAAGTTGCCAACACCATTGACTTCTCGCTCCTACCTCCTCATCTTAGCCACAAGGATGCTGTGTGCCGCCTTGGCCCACACCCTGTAGAAATCCAGGTGCACTGAATTACCCCCACTGCTTAGTCCAGTCACCCTTTCAGAGAAGGAAAGGATGCTTATCTACATGATCTCTTCCTTGGTGAGGCTTCTGGAGCGCAGCTGGGAGCCTCACCACACTGATTTCAGGCTCAATGCTACGTAGGTTTTGAGAAACCGCCTCCCTCCCCCTTTTGAAAATCAGGTGCCCGTGTGCCGGTCCTTCACTGTGTCTACCTCTCCTGCTTCCCACAGTTCCTCAAGGATGGTCAGCAGTGGTTCAGCAGGTTTCATCTGCAGCAGGGACCTCAGCTCACACAATGTCCCTAGAACCAGTGTCTAGAACATCAGAGGCATCCTGCTCTTTCTAAGAATCTAAGCACTCAAAATTTGGTATTTTGACCTAAATGGGAAGGAGACCCAAAAAAGAGGGGATATATGTATATGCATAGCTGATTTATTTTGCTGTACAGCAGAAACTAACACAACATTGTACAGCAAAAATTAATTTTAAAAAATTCTGGGGCTTCCCTGGTGGTACAGTGGTTGAGAATCCGCCTGCCAATGCAGGGGACACGGGTTCGTGCCCCGGTCCGGGAAGATCCCACATGCCGCGGAGCGGCTGGGTCCGTGAGCCATGGCCACTGA